>NW_011494362.1:216990-221329 GCF_000754665.1 Bison bison bison | reverse complement strand
ATTTCATATATACAGAAATACATCTTAATTTTGATATTCCTTTCATTTTATCTGTGTATGTACATATGTATGCGTATTT
This sequence comes from Bison bison bison, assembly GCF_000754665.1. Lineage (NCBI taxonomy): Eukaryota > Metazoa > Chordata > Mammalia > Artiodactyla > Bovidae > Bison > Bison bison. The sequence goes on along the minus strand of NW_011494362.1, from coordinate 221,250 downwards.
TGAATTTGTTGTTGGGAGAAGCTTTGAATACAGTTCCCATGGGACTTTAAACCAAAATCTGTAATTTTTAAAATTATTTGAAGCTGTTTTTCCCTATGAGACTCCAAGCTTCTCACAGGTAGGCATCATGTCTCATCCATCTTTGTATTATTAGTACCAAGAGCTCTTTAAAAGATACTTGAGGGCTCCCTCTATGCTAGGCATCATGATATGTGTTGGGGATATAGCAATGAATGGGGCAAGGGAAGACAGACAAGTAAGTAATAAATGCAGTGCAGAGTAGTATAATAATATTGTACAGCTATAATAATAATATTGATGAAAATAAAATTGATAAAATAATATTGATGAAATTAATTAGTTGGCTTTGATTGGGTGTTCAGAAAAGGCCTCTCCTAGAATTGTAAACTTAAATTGAGATCTGAATGATAACAGCATGTCTCTAGGGGAAGAACAGTCCGAATCAGAGGAAACTGTTAAAAGTCTCTAAAGTTGGGAATGAATTTGCAATGTCTCAGCAGCCAAAAAGGTTTAGACTGAGTATTGTGGGTAAAGGTGGAGAATGGTGTAAGATGAATTTGGAGATGTAGGCAGGAGCCAGATCACATACAACTTTATAAGCCCAAAGTAAGGAGTTTGGATTTTAAGTGACTCTGAAAGCCGTTTGAGGATTTAAAGCAACAGACAGAATTTGTGTCTTTTTAAAGATCAGTTTGACTGCTGTGGAGAATGAATTGACACTGAAGATGTGAGGAAAGGTTTAGTATTTAAAGGTTGAGTTTTGCTGGATATAACAAAAGAAACAGTAGTGATTTAAATAAATAGGAGTGGGGAAAGCACACTGGAGGTTGAGGAAGATGAGAACTTTGTTTTGTTCTTGTTAGGTTTCAAGGCTAGAAAGTAACAAGCAGTTGATTATGTGAATCTGGAGGTTAGAGCTGAAGAAAGATCAGGGCATCATAGGTATAGAGATGGTGTAGTTTAAAACTTAGGCTGGATGACTTAACTCTAGTAGGAGAATTTGATTAGAAAGGGAGGGGTCTAGGACAAAGTCTGAACTTGTCTTGGGTCCCTGGCATATGTTGAATTGATGAGAACCTACAAAGGAGAGTGTGATGTCATTGAGGCTAAGAGAAGACCGAATTCCAAGAATAGACTGATCAACTTTGTAATGCTGCTGAATAGGGGAAATGACCGTTGAGTTTGCAACGTGATTGTTGGTGACCTTGACTGGAATATTTTCATTGGAACGATGTGCATGTCTCACCGGAGTGGATTGTGAGAGGAATGAGATGAGGAACTAATTGGCAACCATAGATGGTCAGGTTTTTAAAGGAGTTTTGCTTTGATAGGAAAGGAGAGAAGATAGGGAGCTGGAGAAGACCATGACTTCAGAGATCTTTAAAACAATTTTCTATTAGCTTATCAGAGTATGTTTGTATATTAATGAATGGGAGAAATTGATTATGCTAGAGAGAGGAGGAGTAATTGAGGGTGCAAAGTCCTGGAGAAGAACAGGGAGCGGTGTTCCAAATATAAGTGGAAGGATTAATCTTTAATATAAGCAGAGATACTTAGGACAGTGTTAAGTTTCCACTTGGGATTTGTGTTTTTCACTTGAACAGGAGACTTATTAATGCTGGTTGTTCCTTGCCCCTCCCCAACAAAGCTGCTAGGGGTAGATGCAAGGAGTTTTTTGTGTGTTTTAGTTTATTGGGGGAATGAGTTTAATTAGCATTGGGACTTTGCCATATGAGTACACTAAAGGAAGGAAAGTATCGTTTGTCAAGAGTATTTGCAAAGGATTGATTATAATGAATGTCCAAGGAATCAAAACTGGTTAAGGAGGGAAGTGAGGACAGTAAAGATGATTGATAATGAGGGAGAGTGGTTCTGTTTTGATGAAGTGAGCTAATAGCTGGGTTTGAAGTATCAAAGTGAATTTATTTAATCTACAGAAGTTGGGAATCTGAGGAACTTAAAATGAGTTTTGGAGAAGGTGCAGGTTTAGGTGATGGCAAACGCAAATAGATGGGGAAACAGTGACTGATTTTATTTTTGGGGGCTCAAAAATCACTGCAGATGGTGATTGCAGCCATGAAATTAAAAGATGCTTACTCCTTGGAAGGAAAGTTATGACCAACCTAGATAGCATATTAAAAAACAGAGACATTACTTTGTCAACAAAGGTCCGTCTAGTCAAGGCTATGGTTTTTTCATTGGTCATGTATGGATGTGAAAGTTGGACTATGAAGAAAGCTGAGCACTGAAAAATTGATGCTTTTGAACTATGGTGTTGGAGAGTCCCTTGGACTTCAAGGAGATCCAGCCAGTCCATCTTAAAGGAGATCAGTCCTGGGTGTTCATTGAAAGGACTGCTGTTGAAGCTGAAACTCCCAGTACTTTGGTCACCTGATGCGAAGAGCTGACTCATTTGAAAAGACCCTGTTGTTGGGAAAGATTGAGGGCAGGAGGAGAAGGGGATGACAGAGGATGAGGTGGTTGGATGGCATCACTGACTCAATGGACATGAGTTTGGGTAGGCTCTGGGAGTTGGTGATGGACAGGGAGGCCTCGTGTGCTGCGGTTCATGGGGTCACAAAGAGTCGGACACGACTGAGCAACTGAACTGAAATGCAAAAAAGGCCAAATGTCTGTCTGAGGAGGTCTTACAAAGAGCTAAGGAAAAAAAGAAGAGAAGTGAAAGGCAAAAAGAAAATGAAAAAGAGAAAAGGAAAGATATAACCATCTGAATGCAGAGTTCCAAAGGAAAGCAAGGAGAGATGAGAGCCTTCTTCAGTGATCATTGCAAAGAAATTGAGGAAAACAATAGAATGGGAAAGACTAGAGATCTCTTCAAGAAAATTAGAGATACCAAGGGAACACTTCATGCAAAGATGGGCACAACAAAGGGTAGAAACAGTATGGACCTAACTGAAGCAGAAGATATTAAGAAGAGGTGACAAAAAGGCACAGAAGAACTATACAAAAAAGATACTAATGACCCAGATAGCCATGATAGTGTGATCACTCACCTAGAGCCAGTGTGAAGTCAAGTGGGCCTTAGGAAGCATTGCTATGAACAAAGCTAGTGGAGGTGATGGAATTCCAGCTGAGCTATTTCAAATCCTAAAAGATGGATGCTGTTAAAATGCTGCACTCAATATGATAGGAAATTTGGACAACTCAGCAGTGGCCACAGAACTGGAAAAGGTCAGTTTTCATTCCAGTCCCAAAGAAAGGCAATGCCAAAGAATGTTCAAACTACCGCACAATTGCACTCATTTCACATGCTAGCAAGTTCAGTTGCTCAGTCGTGTCCAACTTCAAAGTAGTGCTCAAAATTCTCCAAGCCAGGCTTTAACAGTATGTGAACCAAGAACGTCTAGATGTTCAAGCTGGATTTAGAAAAGGCAGAGGAACCAGAGGTGAAATTGGCAACAGCCGTTGGATCATAGAAAAAGCAAGAGAATTACAGAAAAACAACTACTGCTGCTTCATTGACTATGCTAAAGCCTTTGACTGTGTGGATCACAACAAACTGTGGGAAATTCTTAAAGAGATGGGAATACCAGACCACCTTACTTGCCTCTTGAGAAACCTGTATGCAGGTCAAGAAGCAACAGTTGGGAACCAGACATGTAACAATGGACTGGTTCAAAATTGGCAAAGGAGTACATCAAGGCTGTATATTTGTCACCCTGCTTATTTAACTTCTATGCAGAGTACATCGTGAGAAATGCTGTGCTGGATGAAGCAGAAGCTGGAATCAGGATTGCTGGGGGAAATATCAATAACCTCACATATGCAGATGACACCACCCTTACGACAGAAAGTGAAGAGGAACTAAATAGCCTCTTGATGAAGGTGAAAGAGGAGAGTGAAAAAGTGGGCTTAAAACTCAGCATTCAAAAAATGAAGATCATGACATCTGGTCCTGTCACTTCATGGCAAATAGATGGGGAAACAATGGAAACAGTGACAGACTTTGTTTTCTTGGGTTCCAAAATCACTGCAGATGGTGACTGCACTAACGAAATTAAGACACTTGCTCCTTGAAAGAAAAGCTATGACAAACCTAGAGAGTGTTAAAAAGCAGAGACATTGCCGACAAAGGTCTGTCTAGTCAAAGCTATGGTTTTTCCTGTAGTCATGTATGGATGTGAGAGTTGGACCATAAAGAAGGCTGAACATAAAGAATTGATGGTTTTAAACTGTGGTGTTGGAGAAGATTTTTGAGAGTCCCTGGGACTACAAGGA
>NW_011494362.1:215410-216890 GCF_000754665.1 Bison bison bison | reverse complement strand
CCAGCTTGTGCTTCATCCAGCCCAGCATTTTGCTTGATGTACTCTGAATATAAGTTAAATAAGCAGGGTGACAATAAATGGTTGTTTTACAAACTTATGTTCAAAAGAAAAAAAAAAAAAAGAACTTACAGTGTATCAGTATTTGGAACCCACTCAGTCCTAATCCTGTCTCCTTGCTCTTCTGTGAGAATCGAGAAGAAATGTACAAAGATGACAAAGTAGGCAGCAGTATCTTTTAACTATAGATAGCTGTTGATATTAACATCCTTCTGTTTTTTAATCAAATCAGAATCTTAATATTTTTTTTTCCTGTTAATACATTTGTGTTTTTTCTTTGGTACATTAAGTATTCTTTTTAAGTATTTAGTGTTTAACTTGAGCATTAGAATTAAATAGTATTTATATATTTAATATTTAGTACTACCTAGTGAACCATCTTTTTGTTCCACATTTACATGTTGTTTCTATTTTTTCCCACTGAAAGGAATATCTTTACATAATACTTTTTATCTGAGTTTATTTCCCTAAGATAGATTCCTGGAAAGAAATTACTAGATCATAGAATTTGAACTTAGGACCAAGGTGCTTTCTAGAAAGGTTGTTGTAAATTGCGCTCAGCCTTCTTCACAGTCCACCTCTCACACCCATACATGACCACTGGAAAAACCATAGCCTTGACTAGACGGACCTTTGTTGGCAAACTAATGTCTCTGCTTTTGAATGTGCTATCTAGGTTGGTCATAACTTTCCTTCCAAGGATAAGCATCTTTTAACTTCATGGCTGCAGTCACCATCTGCAGTGATTTTGGAGCCCCAAAAAATAAAGTCTGCCACTGTTTCCCCATCTATTTGCCATGAAGTGATGGGACCGGATGCCATGATCTTTGTTTTCTGAATGTTGAGCTTTAAGCCAACTTTTTCACTCTCCACTTTCACTTTCATCAAGAGGCTTTCGATTTCCTCTTCCCTTTCTGCCATAAGGGTGGTGTCATCTGCATATCTGAGGTTATTGCTATTTCTCCCGGCAATCTTGATTCCAGCTTGTGCTTCTTCTAGTCCAGCACTTCTCATGATGTACTCTGCATAGAAGTTAAATAAGCAGGGTGACAATATACAGCCTTGCTGCTGCTGCTGCTAAGTCGCTTCAGTCGTGTTTGACTCTGTGACCCCATAGACGGCAGCCCACCAGGCTCCGCCGTCCCTGGGATTCTCCAGGCAAGAACACTGGAGTGGGTTGCCGTTTCCTTCTCCAATGCATGAAAGTAAAAAGTGAAAGTGAAGTCGCTCAGTTGTGTCTGATTCTCAGCGACCTCATGGACTTCAGCCTACTAGGCTCCTCCGTCCATGGGATTTTCCAGGCAAGAGTACTGGAGTGGGGTGCCATTGCCTTCTCCGATACAGCCTTGACGTACTCCTTTTCCTATTTGGAACCAGTCTGTTGTTCCATGTCAAGTTCTAACTGTTGCTTCCTGATCTGCAT
>NW_011494362.1:214796-215310 GCF_000754665.1 Bison bison bison | reverse complement strand
AGTCAAAGCTATGGTTTTTCCTGTAGTCATGTATGGATGTGAGAGTTGGACCATAAAGAAGGCTGAACATAAAGAATTGATGGTTTTAAACTGTGGTGTTGGAGAAGATTTTTGAGAGTCCCTGGGACTACAAGGAGATCATACTGGTCAGTCCTAAATCAATCCTGAACATTCTTTGGAAGGACTGATGCTGAAGCTGAAACTGCAATACTTTGGCCACCTTATGCAAAGAACCGACTTAAAGACTCTGATGCTGGGAAAGATTGAAGGTAAAGGCGATGACAGAGGATGAGATAGTTGGATGGCTGAACAACAACAAAATGAAGGGTATGATTATGTGGAGATAAGAACTTACAGTCTTGGAGAAGGAAATGGCAACCCACTCCAGTGTTCTTGCCTGGAGAATCCCAGGGACGGGGGAGCCTGGTGGGCTGCCGTCTATGGGGTCGCACAGAGTCGGACACGACTGAAGCGACTTAGCAGTAGCAGCAGCCAAGTAATGTCTCTGCTTTTT
>NW_011494362.1:166192-214696 GCF_000754665.1 Bison bison bison | reverse complement strand
AGAAATAGATGTTTTTCTGGAACTCTCTTGCTTTTTCGATGATCCAGCAGATGTTGGCAATTTGATCTCTGGTTCTCTGCCTTTTCTAAAACCAGCTTAAACACCTGGAAGTTCATGGTTCACGTATTGCTGAAGCCTGGCTTGGAGAATTTTGAGCGTTACTTTACTAGTTTACACCTTGCGTATTGAACCCTGGTAATGGCCTCTTGATGAAAGTGAAAGAGGAGAGTGAAAAAGTTGGCTTAAAGCTCAACATCCAGAAAACTAAGATCATGGCATCTGGACCCATCACTTCATGGGAAGTAGATGGGGGAACAGTGGAAACAGTGTCAGACTTTATCTTTTTGGGCTCCAAAATCACTGCAGATGGTGACTGCAGCCATGAAGTTAAAAGACACTTACTCCTTGGAAGGAAAGTTATGACCAACCTTGATAGCATATTTAAAAGCAGAGACATTACTTTGCCAACAAAGGTCCGTCTAGTCAAGGCTATGGTTTTTCCAGTGGTCATGTGTGGATATGAGAGTTGGACTGTGAAGAAAGCTGAGCACCAAAGAATTGATGCTTTGAACTGTGGTGTTGGAGAAGACTCTTGAGAGTCCCTTGGACTGCAAGGAGATCCAACCAGTCAGTCCTAAAGGAGACTAGTCCTGGGTGTTCATTGGAAGGACTGATGCTGAGGCTGAAACTCCAGTACTTTGGCCACCTCATGCGAAGGGTTGACTCATTGGAAAAGACCCTGATGCTGGGAGGGATTGGGGGCAGGAGGAGAAGGGGACGATAGAGGATGAGATGGCTGGATGGCATCACCGACTCGATGCCCATGAGTTTGGGTGGACTCTGGGAGTTGGTGATGGACAGGGAGGCCTGGCGTGTTGCGATTCACGGGGTTGCAAAGAGTCGGACTCAACTGAAGTGAACTGAATGGCAGTGAAAGCGCTGAGTTCTAGCCAGGGAATTCCCTGAATATAGTTTTTTTAGTCTTTTAAACTTTATGATGGTTCTCCTGCATATCTCTCCATTTTTAATCCTGGAGATTTCCTCATGGTGGTGTTTTAACTTGTATTTCTTATAAACTGGGAGTTAAGGTATAAAGGTTTGACTAGATTATCACATTAAACATTTTTGTCAGGACTCCAATTGTAATGTGTAATTCATGTTGAATCATGTTAATATATATGTGTTAATCATGTTAATATATATTTCTCATTGTTAGTGATGTTAGGTCACTTGGGTAATAACTTGATTAAGGTTTGAGCCACAAGACCTGTTTGTGAAGAGATATGTTTTATTCCTTTTACAGTTAGCAAGTAAACTGAAGTGAGTCAAGATATGATACAATAGTCACCTCCATTGGCAACAGAGGATTTTCTTCTCTTTTTAATCAGAGTGTGGATGTGTTAGCCGATGCTGCCCCAGCAAAATACCGTAGACTGGGTGGCATAAACAACAGAAATTAATTTTCTCACAGTTCTAAAGGATAGGTACTTAAAGTTACGGCTTTGAAAGTACTTTAAGATTGGTGTCTGTTTGAAGATTCTTGTGGTTAAAATAAATTTTATGCAAAATTTGTGTTTAATTTTATAGAAGAGTTTGTGTTTAAGTGGAAGGATTGCTGTAAGTGGTAGCAGTAATGGCAGATATTCTTATCTTTTCCCTTTTTTAAAGAAAATATAATTTTACCTCAACTTTAGATATATATTCTTTTTCAAATTAAGACTTGCATTTGTCAAATTAAGGCATTTTCAAATACCTTTCTGATAAAAATTTTCATGTAACTATATTTTTGAATTCTTGGAGCAAAACCCTTTTGGTCATAGTAAATGTTGTTGTTCAGTTGCTCAGTTGTATCCAACTCTTTGCGACCCCATGGGCTGCAGCATAGTGAATAGTACTTTACATTTGTTATGGTCTGTTAACCAGGAGTTTGTTGAGCATTGTGTATGTTTTTATGGCTTCCCTGGTGGCTCAGATGGTAAAGAATCTGCCTGCAGTGCGGAGATACAGGTTTGATCCTTGAGTCAGGAAGATTCCCTGGAGAAGGGCATGACAATACACTCCAGTATTCTTGCCTAGAGAATTCCGTGGACAGAGGAGCCTGGTGGGCTATATATGGGGTTACAAAGAGTCAGACACGACTAAGTGACTAGCACACAAGTGAGACTAGTGAATATTTGTTCAGAATTATGCTGGCTAAGTTTGGGGGATCAAAACTATTATTCATCCTATAAAATGTGTTTATAATCATTCTATCCCTTTCATTTTTTTTTTTGAAACTGTGTGATCTTTGGTGGTGTTTTTTTTTTTTTTTTTTTTTTGTAAAGTGGGATGTATGTTTGAGGACCAGGTGGCTTTTTATAATGTGGCTGCTAAATTTTTGTCAGTTGAGGCTTTAAAAAATCTCTTATTTAAAATGTACTAGATTTCATTTCGGAGAAGGCGATGGCACCCCACTCCAGTACTCTTGCCTGGAAAATCCCATGGACGGAGGAGCCTGGTAGGCTGCAGTCCATGGGGTCGCGAAGAGTTGGACACGACTGAGCGACTTCACTTTCACTTTTCACTTTCATGCATTGGAGAAGGAAATGGCAACCCACTCCAGTGTTCTTGCCTGGAGAATCCCAGGGACGGGGAGCCTGGTGGGCTGCCGTCTATGGGGTCGGACACGACTGAAGCGACTTAGCAGCAGCAGATTTCATTTATTAATTATGGTCTGTTTTTAATATGTGGTAAACACAGGATATGGTTTAGCTTCTTGTTTGTTTGTTTATCTCTTTTTTTTGTTTCCTTTCTTTCTCCTGCCTTTAGTTCACATATTCTCTGTTTTATCAGTTGAGCCAATGACTTTTGGTTTCACTTTATTGAGTCACGGTTTCATTGTTTTTCTTCATTTTTGTTTGGTTCAGTTCTCTTTTTTAATTTTTTTACGGTCAGTACTTTGAACCCTTTAAACTTTTTAAATGATACAGAAGTTTGGAAGGTTAAAAAAAAAGTTGTTTTTTAATGGCTACAGGATTTCATTGTTAAAAATTATCAGTTATAGAAATAAAGAGTAAAAGTTCTTGTTACCCATCCATTCTTTCCTTCCTTCCCTCTCTTTCAGAGGGAACCTTTAATAACTTTTTTATGTGTTTACATATTCAGAAAACATAGGAACTTCTAGTTTGTCGACTGAAAGCAAAAGCACAACCTATAAGTTGAGAATTCTATTTTATTTGATGGGTTTTCTGAGGATTTAAGCATGGAAGACTCTCGGATTGGTCTAAGGAACTGACTCGAAGTAAGGGAGGAGCCAGGGCTTATAGGAGTTTTACAGATAGTCAGAACATGAAACGGTTACTATCAGTTAAAGAAATCCAGACATCTCAAGCACTATTCTGTGTATGGGAAGATGTGAGAGTCTGGACTAAATGAAATCATTCCTTTGTTATGTACCTTAACTATCTAGGGGCTTCCCTTGTGGCTCAGAGAGGAAAGAGTCTGCCTGCACTGCAGGAGACCGGGTTTGATTCCTGGGTCAGGAAGATCCCCTGGAGAAGGAAATGGCAACCCACTCCAGTATTCTTGCCTAGAAAAATGCCATGGACGGTGGAGCTTGGCTGGCTACAGTCCATGAAGTTGCAGAGAGTCTGACACGACTGAGTGGCTGACACTTTAACTATCTAGGGCCTGTATCCTGCTTTTTCCATCCTGTATTTATTACTTATGAAAGTTGCTGGACGTCTATAAATACAGACAAGAGTACAGACAACATTAGAAGTATTTTAGGGCTTCACTGGTGGCTCAGTGGTAAAGAATCTGCCTGCCAGTGCAGGAGACTCAGGTTCAATACCTAGGTCGAGAAGATTCCTCCTAGGTGGAGAAGGAAATGGCAACCCACTCCAAGTGTTCTTGCTTGGGAAATCCCATGGACAGAGGAACCTGGCAGGTTACAGTCCATGTGGGTAGGGTAGCACAAGAGCTGTATAACAACTTAGTGACTAAACAACAGCAGCAATATATTTGATGAGTTTTTTTTTTAATTAGTTTACCTGCAAGGAAATGTTGAGTCTATGATTAAAATTATATTTATTTACTTTTTGTTTTTCTGCTTGTTTTTTTGATGCTAGCCAAATAAATATTACAGTATTTTTGATGTGCTTGTTGTTTCTCAGTGCTTTTTAGATGATAGGTAATGACTACTGGGTTTTGTTTTTAATATATATATAGTGACACATTTGAAATTTCTAGTTGTTTAGATATATTAATATCTTATTTATCAGTTAATATTCTAGTATTCTTGTCTCTCAGACTTTGTATTTGAAGCCTGTTGTGTCTGCATATATGGTAATTGTTTGATAGTTTCAGATCCTTCAGGTCTTAGAAATACTTTAGTGATCCAAGGATAATTTTCATCTTGCATTTTCTTTATTCAGGAATTTTAAAGCATATGCAGGTTATCTTATCTTTTTAGCCTCGTGTATAAATGTCTTCCGTATTCTCAGCTTATGTTAATATCTTTTTTGTTTTAATATATTTAGAAACATTTTCTTACACAGAAGTACCAGTATTACTTCTAACAAATAACCAAAACATCTTGATATCATGTAATAAAGTCCATATTCAGATTTCTTCAGTTGTCTCAAAAACATGCAAAGACTCTTTTTCATTTTTGCTACCTTTTTAGTTTTTATTCTGCAGATTTTTGTAGTTGGTAATCACAGTTCTGCTTCTGTTTTTTTTTCTTTACATATCACAAACACTTTTGAATGTTTATTTAGTATTCATTTTTTTAAAGATTTTTTAAAAATAGCAGTTTTAGGTTCACACAAAATAGAAACATACAGAGATTTCACATAAACCTCCTGCCTCCACATGTGCATAGCCTCCCTTATTATCAACATCCCCCGCCAACATGTATGTACATTTGTTATAATGGATGAATCTATGTTGATACATCATAATCACCCAAAGTTCATAGTTTACCTTTGGGTTCACTGTTAGTGGTGTTTACTCTGTTTGGACAAATGTATAATGACATGTATTTATCATTATAGTATCATACAGTATATTTTCACTTCCCTAAAAATCCTCTATGCTCTGCCTATTCGTCCCTCCCTTCCCAAAATCCTACTAGCCACTGACTTTTCAACTGTCTCCATACGTTTGATTTTCCAAAATGTTAAAGAGTTGGGATTTTACAATATATAGCCTTTTCAGATTGGCTTGTTTCAGTTAGTTATACGTGTTTTAAGTTTTCTCCATTTATGTGTTTAAGTTTTTTCCATATCTCCTTTTGGCTTGATAACGATTTTTATTGCTGTATAATGTCTTATTGTCTGGTTGTAAAACTTATTCATTTAGTTGCTAATGAACATCTCATTGGCTTCCATATTTTGGCAATCATGAATAAACCTGCTATAAACATCTGCTTACAGGTTTTTGTGTGGACACAAGTTTTCAGATCCTTTTGGTAAATACCAAGTAGTGTTATTGCCAGATCATACGTTAAGACTATGTTTAGTTTTTTGAGAAACTGCCAAACTCTTTTCCAAAGTATCTGCATGATTTTGTATTCCTGCTGGCAGTGGGTGAGAGTACCTGGTGCTCCACAAGCCTTGTCAGCGTTTGCTCTGGTCCGTGTGTTGGATGTGGGCCATTCTAATAAGTGTATAGTGATATCCCGTTTTAGTTTGCATTTCCCTGTGACTTGACTGGCATATCTTTTCGTATGCTTGTCATCTGTGTGTCATCTTTGCTGAGGTGTCTGTTTAGGTCTTTGGTCCATTTTTAAATTTTTTTTCAAATTGAAGTATAGGCGTTCTTTGTGTATTTTGAATAACAGTCCTTTCAGTCAGTTCAGTCGCTCAGCTGTGTCCGCCTCTGCGATCCCATGAACTGCAGCTCTCCAGGCTTCCCTGTCCATCACCAACTCCCAGAGCTTGCTCAAACAGTCCTTCTAACCAGATACTTTTTGTGCAGATACTGTCTCCCAGTCTAGTCTTCACTTCCTTGATCTTTTCTTATGCTGAAAAGTTTTCGTTTTTTACTTTAGTGAAGTCTTACTTATTAGTTATTTCTTTCATGAATTGTGCCTTTGGTGTTGTATCCTAAAAAACCCCAGTCACTCACATGGTTTTTAGATCTTCTCCCATGTTATCTTTTTGGGAGCTTTTATATCTTTTATATCTTGCATTTATATTTGTGATCCATTTTGAGTTAATTTTTATGTAGGATGTAAGGTCTGTGTCTAGGGTGCTTTGTTTTGTTTGTTTTGGGCACATGGCTAGTGGGATTTCGGTTCCCAGACCAGGGTTTGAACCCCAGTCTCAGCAGTGAAAGCCTGGAATCCTAACCTCTTAGCCATCAGAGAACTCCCTGTGTTTGTGTATCATAATTGTTTCAGCGTTGTTGTTGAAGACTGCCTTTGCTCCATTGTATTGCCTTTGCTCTTTTGTCAAAGATCAGTTGAGTGTATTTACATTGGTCTATTTCTGTGTTATTCTGTTCTGTTGATTTATTTGTTAATTCTTTGGTCAATACTTCTTTGTCTTGAGGTCTGTAGCTTTATAGTAAGTCTTGAAATTGAGTAGTATTAGTCCTTCACTTTTTTAGTTTTTTTTTTATATCATTCATCAGAGTTTTGTAGTTTTCCTCATATAGTTCTTTTTCATATTTTGTTAGTTTTATATGTATTTATTTTTATTTATATTTGGTGTTAATATAATTGGTATTATGTTTTTAATTTCAAATTTTGTTGGTTCACTCCCCATATATAGGACAGCTATTGACTTTTGTATGTTAACCTTGTGTCCTGCAACTTTGCTATCATTACTAACTTGTTCTAGGAATTATTTTGTCAGTTTTTTTCAGATGATTTCACCCACAAACAGTGTGTTTTTTTCCTTCCCAATATGTACACTATTTATTGTCTTATTGCACTGGACTGAACTTCAAGGATGATGCTGACAAGTGATGAGACGGCATATCCTGATCCTAGTGGGAAAGTGTTGAGTTTCTCACCAAATCAGTATGTTAGCTGTAGGTTTTTTGTAGATGTTGTTTATCAAGTTGAGAAAGTTCCACTCTATTTTTTACTTATTGAGAGTTTTTATTGTCAATGAGTGTTGAATTTTATCAGATGATTTTCCTGCAGCTTTTGATATGGTCATCTGGTTTTTCTTTTTTAGCCTGTTAAATGGGATGGGTTACACTAACTGATTTTTGAATGTTGAACCAGGCTTGTATACCTGGATTAAGTCTCACTTGGTTGTGTATAATTATTTTTGTATATTGTTGGAGTCAGTTTGCTAATATTTTGTTGACAATTTTTACATCCTTGTTCATGAGAGGTGCTCTAGCTTTCCTTTTGTCTGTGTTTGTCTCCTTTTACTATTAGGGTAATGCTGGCCTCACAGAGTGAATTAGGAATGGTCCTTTTACCACTAGTCTGTGAAAGAGATTGTAGAGAATCTCTTCCTTAAATGTTTGGTAGAATTCATCATTGACACATCTGGGGCTGGCGTTGTTTGTTTTGAAAAATTATTATTAATTCAGCCTTCTTAATCTATATAGTCCTATTCAGAGTGTCTATTTGTCTTTGTGAGTTTTAACAGATTGTCTTTTAGGGAATCAATCCACTACATCTAGATTATCAAATTTGTGAGCGTAGTCATTTGTAATACTCTTTTATTCCTTTGATGTCCATGGGATTAGTAGAGGTGGCTTCTTTCATTTCTTACATTTAATAATTTGTGTCTTGTCTTTTGCTGTTTTTAAACCTGTGTAGAGACCTATCTCCAGTACTCTTGCCTGGAAAATCCCACGGACAGAGGAGCTTGGTAGGCTGCAGTCCATGGGGTCGCTAGGAGTCGGACACAACTGAGCGACTTCACTTTCACTTTTCACTTTCTTGCATTGGAGAAGGAAATGGCAACCCACTCCAGTGTTCTTGCCTGGAGAATCCCAGGGACGGGGGAGCGAGCCTGTGGGCTGCCGTCTATGGTGTCGCACAGAGTCGGACACGATTGAAATGACTTAGCAGCAACAGTAGCAGAGACCTATTAATTTACTTGATTTTTCAAAGGACCTGCTTTTGATTTGGTTGGTTTTCCTTTGTTTATTTTGTGTTCTCAGTTTCATTGATTTCTGCTCTAATTTTTAAATTGTTTTTTCTTTTGCCTACTTTATATTTAATTTTTTCTTTTTTTAGTTCCATAAGGTAGAATCTTAGATTAATGATTTTTATTTTTTTTCTTTTCTAATATATGCATTCAGTGTAAAGTTGGCTCTAAGCACTACTTCACCAAATCCCACAAATTTTGTTGTATTTTTGTTTTCAAATTTCAAAATATTTTAAAATGTCTCTTAGTTTGTCTTATTTCACCCATGTATTATTTGGAACTCTGTTTAGTATTTTGAGGTTTTCTTGCTATCTTTCTGTCATTGATTTCTAGTTTATTTCTACTGTGTTCTGAAAGCAGTTTTTGTATAGTTTCTGTTCTTTTGAATTTGTAAGTGTGTTTTATGGCACCAGATATGTCTCCCTGGTGAATATTGTATGTGACCTTGAGAAGAGTGTGAATCTTGCTCTTTGTTGGATGAAACAGTCTATAGATACCAATTATAACATATCCAATTTGATTGTTGGTGTTGATTTGTTCAGCTCTGTTTTTGTTTTTCTGCCTGCTGGATCTGTCAAATACTGATGCTGGAATGTTAAAGTCTCTCGCTATAACACTGGACTCATCTATTTTTCCTTGTAGTTCTATTGCTTTTGCCTTATGTATTTTGAAATTCTCTTGTGCTCAAACAGCTTAAGTTTTTTATTTTTATTTTTTTGCCACACCTTGAGTTTTATAGAATCTTAGTTCCCTGACCAGATTTCAAACCTGGGGTCTGGCAGTGAATACACCAAGTCCTAACCAGTGGGCTACCAGAGAATTTCCCAGTTTAAGTATTTTTAATATTATCTTGGATAATTGACCTGTTTATCACTATGTGATGTCCCTCTAGTAATTTTCCTTGCTTTGAATTTATCTGAAATTAAAATGACTACAGCTTTCTTTGATTAGAAATGCAAAAAAGCAAAATGGCTGTCCAGGGAGGCCTTAAAAATAGCTGTGAAAAGAAGAGAAGTGAAAAGGAAAGATATAAACAACTGAATGCAGAGTTCCAAAGAATAGCAAGAAGAGATAAGAAAGCCTTCTTCAACGATCAGTGCAAAGAAATAGAGGAAAACAACAGAATGGGAAAGACTAGGGATCTCTTCAAGAAAATCAGAGATACCAAAGGACTATTTCATGCAAAGGTGGACTCGATAAAGGACAAATGATATGGACCTAACAGAAGCAGAAGATATTAAGAAGAGGTGGCAAGAATACACAGAAGAACTGTACAAAAAAGATCTTCACGACCCAGATAATCACAATGATATGATCACTCATCTAGAGCCAGACATCCTGGAATGTGAAGTCAAGTGGACCTTAGAAAGCATCCCTACAAACAAAGCTAGTGGAGGTGATGGAGTTCCAGTTGAGCTATTTCAAATCCTGAAAGATGATGCTGTGAAAGTGCTGCACTCAATATGCCAGCAAATTTGGAAAACCCAGCAGTGGCCACAGGACTGGAAAAGGTCAGTTTTCATTCCAATCCCAAAGAAAGGCAATGCCAAAGAATGCTCAAACCAGTGCACAATTGCACTTATCTCACATGCTCAAAATTCTCCAAGCCAGGCTTCAGCAATATGTGAACCATGAACTTCCTGATGTTCAGGCTGGTTTTAGAAAAGGCAGAAGAACCAGAGATCAAATTGCCAGCATCCGCTGGATCATGGAAAAAGCAAGAGATTTCCAGAAAGGCATCTATTTCTGCTTTACTGACTATGCCAAAGCCTTCGACTGTGTGGATCACAATAAACTGTGGAAAATTCTGAAAGAGATGGGAATACCAGACCACCTGATCTGCCTCTTGAGAAATCTGTATGCAGGTCAGGAAGCAACAGTTAGAACTGGACATGGAACAACAGACTGGTTCCAAATAGGAAAAGGAGTTCGTCAAGGCTGTATATTGTCACCCTGTTTATTTAACTTATATGCAGAGTACATCATGAGAAACGCTGGACTGGAACAAACACAAACTGGAATCAAGATTGCCTGGAGAAATATCAATAACCTCAGATATGCAGATGACACCACCCTTATGGCAGAAAGGGAAGAGGAACTCAAAAGCCTCTTGATGAAAGTGAAAGAGCAGAGTGAAAAAGTTGGCTTAAAGCTCAACATTCAGAAAACGAAGATCATGGCATCCAGCCCCATCACTTCATGGGAAATAGATGGGCAAACAGTGGAAACAGTGTCAGACTTTTTGGGCTCCAAAATCACTGCAGATGGTGACTGCAGCCATGAAATTAAAAGACGCTTACTCCTTGGAAGGAAAGTTATGCCCAACCTAGATAGCATATTCAAAAGCAGAGACATTACTTTGCCAACAAAGGTTCATCTAGTCAAGGCTATGGTTTTCCCTGTGGTCATATATGGATGTGAGAGTTGGCCTGTGAAGAAGGCTGAGTGCCGAAGAATTGATGCTTTTGAACTGTGGTGTTGGAGAAGACTCTGGAGAGTCCCTTGGACTGCAAGGAGATCCAACCAGTCCATTCTGAAGGAGATCAGCCCTGGGATTTCTTTGGAAGGATGCTAAAGCTTGATGCTAAAGCTGAAACTCTAGTACTTTGGCCACCTCATGCGAAGAGTTGACTCATTGGAAAAGACTGTGATGCTGGGAGGGATTGGGGGCAGGAGGAGAAGGGGACGACAGAGGATGAGATGGCTGGATGGCATCACCGACTCAATGGACGTGAGTCTGGGTGAACTCCGGGAGTTGGTGATGGACAGGGAGGCCTGGTGTGCTGCGATTCATGGGGTCGCAAAGAGTTGGACACGACTGAGCGACTTATCTGATCTGAACATAGTATACTTTTCTCCATCCTTCTATTTTTTCCCCAAATTTGTGATAAAATACACACAAAATTTACTGTCTTAACCATTCACATTGCTGTGTATCCAATCTTCAGAATGTTTTCATCTAGCAAAACTGAAACTCTGTACCCAGTGGATAATAACTCCTTTTTCCTCTCTTTCCCTAGCCTGGGCAATTACCATTTTACTTTCTGACTCTAAGTAAAGTCATACAATATTTATCTTTCTGTGATGGATTTCACTTAGTATGATGTCCTCAAGGTGCATCTATTCTGTAGCACATGTCAGATTTTTTTAGAGCTAGATAATATTCCATTGTATTTATAGACCACATTTTGTTTATTCATCTGCCAGTAGACAGGTAGCTTCTCCCTTTTGGTTTTTTGAATAATGCTGTGAACAAGAGTGTGCAGATTTTCTTATTTGAGACCCTGTCTCATTTCTCATGAGTATATACCCAAAAGTGGAATTGCTGGATCACATCACAGTTTTGTTTTCAATTTTTTGATGAACCATACTGTTTTCCATTGTGGCTGCACCATTTTTTGTTCCTGCCAGCAGTGCTCAGGGTTCCAATTTCTCCACATCCTTGCAAACTCTTGTTATTTCCATTTTTTTTTTTCATAGTGGCCATCTCAGTGGATGTGAAGTAGTATCTTGTGGTTTTGATTTGCATTTTCCTAATGGTAGTTATGTAGTGATGTTGAGCCTCTTTTTATTTGCTTGATGACCATTTGTATATTGTGTGGAGAAATAATCTGTTTGAGTTTTTTGCCCATTTTTAAAATAGGTGGTTTGTTTTTGGTTGTTGAGTTCAGGAGCTCTTTATGTATTTTGGATACTAATGACTTGTCATTTATATGATTTGCAAATATTTTCTCCCATTCCATAGTTTGCCTTTTCACTCTGTTGATTGTATCCTTTGATACACAGAAGTTTTTCATCTTGATGTAATCCATTTTATTTTTACTTTTGTTGCCTATGTTTTGGTGTCATATTCAAGAGGTTGTTGACAATTCTTTGTCGCAAAGCTTTTCTTTTGTGTTTTGTTTTTCGACTTTCAGTTTTTTTTCCTTTATTGCTATTGTATCTTTGTCTTTGTATTTAAAGTGTGATTTTTACGGACAACATAAAGTTGAATCTTTTTTTACCCACTTCAGTAGTATATTGTATTATTATATTTATACCATTGACATTTAAGATTATCATTGATTCAGTTCGATTAGTGCCTACCGTATTTTTTAAATGGTTTTCTGTTCCTTGCCTTGTTCTTTCACCTTCCATTCTTTTCTACCTTATCTTGCTTTAATTGATTATTTTATATCATTCTGGCTTTTTTCTTCTTAGCATAGCAATTGTGCTTTTTTAAAAAAGCTTTTCTAGTAGTTAGCCTTGAATGTGCCATATACACTTACTTTAAAGTGCTCTCCTGGAAAATCCCTAGTGGTCCAGTGATTAGGACTCCATGCTTCCACTGCCAGGGTCCTGGGTTCCATCCCTAGTGGGAAACTTAAGATCCCACAAGCTGTGTGGTGTAGCCAAAAAAAAAGTGCTCCTCCAAATAATGTTACATTACTTCATAGGTAGTACATGTTTTATTTTATCTTCATTTATTCCTTTCATAATGCTGTTCCTTTCTTTATATACATTTAAAGTTTCTGATCTATATCATTACCCTTCTTTCTGAAAAATTTCTTGTAACATTTCTTGTAAAGCAGGTCTGCTGGCAACAGAGTCCCTCAATTTTATGTTTGTCTGAAATGTCTTTATTCTTGATTTCTGAGGGATAATTTTATTGTGTATTAAAATCTAGGTTTGTGGGACTTCTTTCTTTTTTTAAATTTATTTTTAATTGAAGGATACTTGCTTCACATTATTGTGTTGGCCTCCCTATACATCAACGTGAGCCAGTCATAAGTATATATATGTCCCCCGCCTTGGAACTGCCCTCCCACCTCCCACGCCTTCCCACCTCTAGGTTGTTACAGAGCCCTAGTTTGACTTCCCTGAGTCGTATAGCAAATTCTCATTAGTTGTCTGTTTTGCATATGGAAGTGTATATGCTTCCATGTGGGTATCTTCATTCCTCCCGCCCTCTCCTCCTCCCCACCCCTCCTGTCTCCCTAAGTCTGCTTTCTGTGCTACGTCTCCACTGCTGCCCTATGATAGGTTCATTGGTGCCATCTTTCTAGATTCCCTGTATATGATACTTGTGGGTTTCCTCCTCTATCTTACTTCAGTCTGTATAATAGGCTCTAGGTTCATCCACCTCATTAGAACTGATTCAAATGTGCTCTTTTTTATGACTAATATTCCATTGTACGTATGTACAACAGTTTCTTTATCCATTCACCTGTTGACGGACATCTAGGTTGCTTCCTTGTCCTAGCTGTTACCCTAGTACTGCAGTGAACATTGGGGTACATGTGCCGTTTTGGAGTTTGACTTCCTCAAGGTATATGCCTGGTAGTGGGCTTGCTGGGTTATATGGTAGTTCTACTCCCAGTTTTTGAGGAATCTACATGCTGTCTTCCGTGGTGACTTATCAGTTTACATGCCACCAACAGTGCAAGAGGGTTCCCTTTCCTCCACACCCTCTCCAGCATTTATTGTTTGTGAATTTTTTGATGACGGTCATTCTGACCAGGGTGAGGTAATAATATCTCATTGTAGTTTTGATTTGTATTTCTCTGAGTGATGAGCGATGTTGAGTATCTTTTCATGTGTCTATTAGCCATGTGTATGTCTTCTTTGGAGAAATATCTGTTTAGGTCTTTTGCCTGATTTTTTTTTTTTTTGCCTGATTTTTGATTGAGTTGTTTGTTTATCTGGTATTGAGTTGTATGAGCTGCTTGTATAATTTGGAAATTAATCCTTTGTCAGTTGTTTCATTTGCTGTTATTTTCTCCCAGTCTGAGGGTTGTCTTTTCACCTTGTTTATAGTTTCCTTTGCTGTGCAAAAGCTTTTATGTTTAATTCTGTCCCACTTGTTTATTTTTGTTTTTATTTCCATTACTCTGTTAGGTGGGTCATAGAGGATCTTGCTGTGGTTTATGTTCTGCCTATGTTTTCTCTAAGAGGTTTATAGTTTCTGGTCTTACATTTAGGTCTTTAGTCCATTTTGAGTTTATCTTTGTGTATGGTGTTAGGAAGTGTTCTAGTTTCATTCTTTTACATGTAACTGTCCAGTTCTCCCAGCACCACTTACTGAAGAGCCTGTCTTTTCCCCGTCGTATATTCTTGCCTCCTTTGTCAAAGATAAGGTACCCATAAGTGAATGGGTTTATCTCTGGGCTTTCTCTCTTGTTCCATTGGTCTGTATTTCTGTTTTTGTGCCAGTATCATACTGCCTGGATGACTATAGCTTTGTAGTATAGTCTGAAGTTAGGAAAGTTGATTCCTCCAGTTCCATTCTTTTTTCTCAAGATTGCCTTGGCTATTTGGGGTCTTTTGTGTTTCCATACGAATTGTGAAATTTTTTGTTCTGATTCTGTGAAAAATGCCATTGGTAGTTTGATAGGAATTGCATTAAATCTGTAGGGTACATCTGGTAGTATAGTCATGTCCACAGTATTGATTCTTCCTGCCCAGGAACGTGGAATATCTCCACCTGTTACAGTCATCTTTGATTTCTTTCATCAGTGTCTTACAGTTTTTCTGTCTACAGCACTTTTGTCTCATTAGGTAGGTTTATTCCTAGGTATTTTGTTCTTTTTGTTGTGATGGTAAATGGGATTGATTCCTTAATTTCTCTTTCTGATTTTTTATTGTTAATGTATAGAAATGCAAGTACTTACTATGTATTGGTTTTGTAACCTGTGACTTTACTGAAGTCACTGATTAGCTCTAATAAATTTGTGATAGTATCTTTAGGGTTTTCTATGTATAGTATCATGTCATCTGCGTAAAGTGAGAATTTTACTTGTTCTTTTCCAATATGGATTCCTTGTAATTCTTTTTCTTCTCTGATTGCCATAGCTAGGACTTCCAAACCTATGTTGAATAATAGTGGAGAGAGTCAACACCCTTGTCTTGTTCCTGATCTTAGAGGGAATGCTTTCAGTTTTTCACTGTTGAGAATAATGCTTGCTTGCTGTGGGTTTGTTGTATAGGGCCTTTATTATGTTGAGGTAAGTTTCTTCTATGCCCATTTTTGGAAGAGTTTTTATCATAAATGGGTGCTGAATTTTAGGGGGCTTTTTTTTTTAACATTTGAAATATATCAGGGTTTTCATGTAGTTTTCATGAATTCTAAAGAGAACTCTAATGTAGAGCAGTCCTTTGTAGGCAAGGTGCCTTTTTTCCTTTCGCTTCTTTCAAGATGTTTTCTTTGTTTTGATTTTCTTCAGTTTGAATGTTACTCTTACCTTGGAAATCCCATGGACAGAGGAGCCTGGTGGGCTACAGTCCGTGGGGTCTCAGAGTTGGACACGACTTAGCGGCTAAACAACAACAACAACAGTACACTTTGGTATCGATTTTGGGGAGGTTTAGCTTGGTTTGAACTCTTTGTTTCCTGAATCTGTGATTTGGTATCTATCATTAATTTAGGGGAATTCTCAGTTTATTATTGCTTCAAATATTTCTTCTTTTCTTCTTCTTCTGGTATTCCCATTACTGTTATTTCAGCTTTGGACATTTATTGACATTTCTTCTAGCTCACTGTTTCTTTCTCCATGTTTAGGTACTCAC
The DNA here is from genome assembly GCF_000754665.1 of Bison bison bison. Taxonomy (NCBI): domain Eukaryota; kingdom Metazoa; phylum Chordata; class Mammalia; order Artiodactyla; family Bovidae; genus Bison; species Bison bison. The sequence continues at coordinate 199,049 of NW_011494362.1, read as the reverse complement.
GAGTTTATCAAAAGCAATTTTTTATTGGTTAGACAATGTTTTTGATTTCTAGCATTTACTTTTAATCCTTAGAGTTTCCGTCTATCTCCTTACATTATCTATCTGTTTTGGATGTTGTCAGCTCTTTCTTGGAGAAGGCAATGGCACCCCACTCTAGTACTCTTGCCTGGAAAATCCCATGGACGGAGGAGCCTGCTAGGCTGCAGTCCATGAGGTTGCTGAGGGTCGGACACGACTGAGCGACTTCACTTGCACGCATTGGAGAAGGAAATGGCAACCCACTCCAGTGTTCTTGCCTGGAGAATCCCAGGGACGGGGGAGCCTGGTGGGCTGCCGTCTATGGGGTCGCACAGTCGGACATGACTGAAGCGACTTAGCAGCAGCAGCAGCAGCTCTTTCTGTTAGAGAGCTTAGCATGTTAGTCATAGTTTTAAATTTCAGGTCTAATTCCCACACTTCTGCCATATCTGAGTCTGGTTCTGATGCTTGCTCAGCCTTTTTAAACTGTGTTTTTTGTGTTTTAGTGTACCTTGTAATTTTCTTCTTGAAAGTGAGGCACGTGTATCTGATAAAAGAATTATGTAAGTAGGCCTTTAGTGTGAGCTTTTATGTTTTATCTGGCTAGTAATTGGGCTGTATTTACTATTTGCAGTAGCTATAGGTGTCAGGCTAGAGGGGGCTGGAGGATATTGCCCCTCTCTCAGATGGGTTGAATCTGTTAAAACCCCAGTTGATGTTACGCTCTGGCAAAATAGTTTCTCTTGAGGAGGGCAGGCCTTGTTAGGAAGAACCGAATACTCTGGGTTTATTTCTAAATGAGAAAAATGGCTTCTTTCTCCCTTCCCTTGCCAGAATCTTGAAAGGAGTTTTCTCTGATCTTCTCTCAGAAAACCTTGTAGGAATCCTGGAGGTAAAACTTCAAAAAAGTGGTAGTCTTCTGAAAGTTTTTCACTCTTAAACTTATCCCCACTGTGCCTCCAGCAACGTCAACTATAATTTAGGTTTTCATTCTTTGGTAATGGTTCAAGAAGAGATGCTTGTGATCTTTTGTTCTGGTTTGATTCTCCTTTTCTGCCCATTTATCTCTGTTTTGGGGCCAGTGGTTGAGCCTGTAACTTCCAGTTTCTGGATTTAAGAGTAGTTGATTTTCAGTTTGGATATTTATTATTCTCATTCAGGATTTCACCCATTCTAGCCATCCCACCTTCTTTGTTACATTATCTGTCGTCCTTATTTTTAATTTCTCAGCCCTCTACCATAGCTGTCCCCTGAGCATTTAAACATACTGCCTCATGGCTGTGTTGTGAAGAAAATCAACCTTCTGCCTCTTTCTCTGTCCAAACTCCTGCCTTGTTTCTCACTCCCCTTTTACGGTCAGTGTTTGGAAGAGTTCTCTAATCACTGCCCTTCACTCCCTCACCTTTCATGTACGACCAGGTATAATGGGTGCTTTCATCTTTTCACTTTCCTGTTGCTGTCCATCAGGCTTTTAAAAGTGTTCTGTAACAAAAGTTATATGTGTGTGTCTTTCAAACAGCACCATAGCCTCTCATTTATCTCAGATTCATAGTTCTTTTTTTTCCTACCCTAAGGGATTCCTACCCCTCATTGCCAGTGTCTTGTGTGTGTTTTCAGAATTGTGTGTGTACATGTTTAGGCTTTCACTGCGAAGAAAATAATGTTTGCTTATTTTTCTTTATGTAGTCTTAAGAGTGATGTATGTAAAATCTAAAGTTTCTTTGAATTTGTGTAAAATAAAAATTCTAAATGATAAAAATTGTGTCATAGTATAAATTTTTTTTTTGATTGGCAAACAGCGGGGCATCATGTAATTGATGATAATGAAATAGTATGTGCTGTGGCTCCTACGTCACTTTTGGAACCAGCCTTTGCTGATTATTAGTTTTGTGTGATCTCTTTGTGTCTTAGTTTCCTTATTGGTAGACACATGAAATTATTATGAGGATTAAATGAATTATTACAAATAAATCCGGATACAACTTATAAGGTATAGTAGCTATTATTATTATTAATCTCTCAGCAACATTAGCTACTCTTTGAAACATTTTTCTTTCTTTGGTGCCAGTGATAACAGATGATCCTGAATTTTCCTCTTGCTCACCATATCATCAGCCCAGATCACTCTGAATTTTCGTCTGTCTACTTGACATTTTGGATTTTTGTAGACATCTTTTTTCAGCATGTCTAAAATGGAATTTTTTATTTTCTCTCTTCCTCTCTTCTTTTATTTTCTCTTCTCTCTTTCCCTTTTTAATTTTCTGTCTGACCCCTCAATTTCATGTTTCCTCATCTTAGTTGTTTTACCATCCACCCAGTGGAAAATCAAAACCATAAGAGCGATCCTTGTTTCCCTCTTTAAGATCATACACTTGCAGTTTGTAATAGCTAAGTCCTATATATTTTATCTCCTGCCTCTCTTAATTCAGCTACTTCTCTTCATCTCAGTGAACTATCTAATAATTCTCACTGGATTCCTAACCTTTTCCTGGGTATCTACTTTAATCTCTCTCCAGGCATTTCCCTCCCAATACAGACAAGTTGTTTTAAAAGACCCAAACCTGTTTGTCATGCCACAACTGTTTTTCTCACTGTTCTTCATGACCCTGCATAATCTGGCTATTGCCTTCCTCATTTCTGCTCTTTTTTTCCCCTGCGTTTTTATTCTGTGTATTTTAGTCACATTGGTGGTGTTTCAGTTCCTACACATGTCAAGTCCTTCTTTGCCTCTGTTTTCTACAGGATGAACTTTCTGCCTGAAATGCTATCATTGGCCTTACCTAAATTAATCTTTAATGATGGTTTCCTCAGAGAATCTTCTTCATGACTCTCCTAGTATCCTACACTTCTTTTAAAAATTATATAACTTATTTTTTGACTGTGGATTGTGAAAATTGATAAACATCTTTTACTATTGTGATTATGTCAAAAAAATTAACTTGCTGTGTAATACCTTAGAATGAAAATTTGTTTATGGCTTTAGGTTATGTTAGAGAACATTGCTGTTGATGCTTTTACCACCAGTACCTATTTGCTTTGTAGATAGTGGGTACTCAGTAAATATTCATGAAACTAGTAGGTTCAGAACCTTAATTATTCTGCATCTAGATTGTGTCAAGTGTGATGACAACAGTCCAGAAAGTAAAATTTTAATGGCACACTGTTGTAATTGGAGAGGCTACTACTTCCTGGTTCTCTGGAGCTGCACTGCACCCACTAGCTATGTGTGACAATTTTTCCTTCAAATTAAAAAAAAAAAAAACTACTCTTTTGAATAATTCAGTGATTTTTAGTATATTCATAGGGTTGTGCATCTATTACCAGTCCAGAATATTCTCATCATCCCCAAAAGGATCATTACCCATTAATAGGTTCTTCTCATTTTCCCGTCCTTCCCCAGAAACCAATATTTTACTTCCTGTTTCTGTCAATCTGGCTGTCACATGTGGCTTTGGAACACTTGAAGTGTGGCCATTCCAAATCTAAATGTTTTGTAATTGTAAATTAGACGCTGGATCTTGAAGACTTAGTATTATAAAATGTGAAATGTTTCCGAAATTTTAATGACATGTTAAAATGATAATTTTTAATATGTTGGAAGTCAATATTAAAGTTAATTTCTCCTGTTTCCTTTTACTCTTGTTAATGTGATTACTACAAAATTTAAAAATGCGTTTATGGAACACTCTCACAGCATACACAAAAATAAACTCAAAATGGCTTAAAGACTTAAATATAAGACACGATACTATAAAACTCCTATAAGAGAACATAGGTAAAACGTTCTCTGACATAAATCATATCAGTGTTTTCTTAGGTCAGTCTCCCAAAGGCAAAAGAAATAAGAGCAAAAATAAACAAGTGGGAACTGATCAAATTTATAAGCTTGTATAGCAAAGAAAACCATTAAGAAAGCAAAAAAACCACTTATGGACTACGAGAAATATTTGCAAATGATGGAGCTGACAAGGGCTTAATTTCCAAAATATACAAACAGCTCACTAACAACAACAACAAAAACCCAGTTTTGAAAAATGGGTAGAAAACCTAAAGTAGCCATTTCTCTAAAGAAAACATACAGATTACCAGTGGGCACACGGAATGGTCAACATTGTTAATTATTAAGAGAAATACAAACTAAAACTGCACTGAAGTTTAACCTCACACCAGTTAGAATTGGCCATCATTTAAAAATCTACAAATTATAAATTTGTAGGAGAGGGTGTGGAGAAAAAAGAACCCTCCTTTCTATTACTAGTGTGAATGTAAATTGATGCAGCCGCAATGGAGAACAGTATGGAGGTTCCTTAAAAAATTGAAAATGGAGATGGCATATGATCTAGCAATCCCATTCCTGGGCATGTATCCAGACAGAACTATCGTACAAAAAGATCCATGCACCCCAGTGTTCATAACAGCACTGTTGGGTTGGCTAAAAATTTGATTCGGTTTTGGGTAAGGCGGCTCTAGTAGCGCTTAGTTGTCTTTAACTTAATTTGAAACATTTTAGATTGTATTGTGACAGTTGTCATATCAGTGTGCATTAAAAAAAGTCAGAATTGGTGAATTTTTGTGTAGTCATTTTAATATTGAAGATGGAAGAAAAAAGTAACATTTTCAGTATATTGTGCTTTATTATTTCAAGAAAGGTAAAAATGCAACTGAAAGAAAAAAAGATTTGTTCAGTGTATGGAGAAGGTGCTGTGACTAATCGAATGTGTCAAAAGTGGCTTGTGAAGATTCTGGCTGGAGATTTCTTGCTGGCCAATGCTCAGTGGTCAGGTAGAGCAGTTGAAGTTGATAGCGATCAAATCAAGGTATTAATTGAGAATAACCAACGTTATGCCAGGCTGGAGATAGCCAGTATATTCAAAATACCCAAATCAAGCATTAAAAATCATTTACAACAGCTTGGTTATGGTATTGATCACTTTGGTTTGGGGTATAGCATAGTTAAGCAAAAAAAAAATTTGTTGACCATATTTCCATGTGCAATTTTCTACTTGTAAGGAAAACATTTCGTTTTTAAAACAAATTGTGACGGGTGGTGAAAAGGAGATACAGTACAATAATGTGAAGCATAAATAGATTGTGGGGCAGGTGAAATGAACCACCACCAACCACATTAAAGGCCAGTCTTCATCCAAAGAAGGTGATGTATATGCTAGGATTGGAAAGGGAGTCTTCTGTTTTGAGCTCCTTCTGGAAAACTAAATGATTAATTCCAACATGTACTTCTACCATTGAGACCAACTGAAACTAGCAGTCAACAGAAGTGTCTGAAATTAATTAACAGAAAATGCATAATCTTTCATCAGACTAACACAAGACTGTTCGTTTATTTGTTGACCAGGCAAAAACTGTTACAGCTTGGCTGGAAAGTTCTGGTTCATCTGCCATTTTCACCAGACCTTTCACCTTCAGATTTCCATTTATTTTGGTCTTTACAAAATTCTCTTTAATGAATATTACAGTTCCCTGAGACTGTAAAAAGCACCTGGAAGTTTTTGTTCAAAAAGAAAAAGTTTTGGGAAGATGGTATTATGAAGCTGCCTGAAAAATGGCAGAAGGTAGTGAAACAAAATGGTGAATGCATTGTTCAATAAAGTTCTTGGTGAAGATGAAAAATGTCTTTTATTTTTACTTAAAAATTGAAGGAACTTTTTAGCCAACCCAGTATTTACAATATGCAAGACCTGGTAGTAGCCTTGTTGTCCATCAACAGATGAATGGATAAAAGAGATGTGAGATACATATATGTATACATACACACACATGATGGAATACTACTCAGCAATTAAAAGAATGAAATAATGCCATTTGCAGCAACATGGATAGACCTAGAGATTATCACACTAAATGAAGTCAGAGAAATATCATTTTATACCACTTACAGGTGGGACCTAAAAAAAAAAGTTAAAAATATTGAATTCCCTAGTGGTCAAGTGGTTAGGACTCTATGCTTTCATTGAGGAGACCCAAGTTCAATACCTGATTGGGGAACTAAGATCCCACAACATGCATGGCGTGGTCAAAAAAAAAAAAAGGCAAATGAACTTATTTACAAAATAAAAACAGACTTTCAGACATAGTGTACAAACTTACAGTTATCAAAAGAGGGGGGTGGATAAATTGGGAGTTTGGGATTAATAGATACAAGCTGCTGCATATAAAAAGATAAAACAAGGTCCTACCATTTAACACAGGTAATAACAATGTTAAATATCCTGTAATAAGCCACAATGGGACAGAATATGAAAAAGAGTATATATGTATAGCTGGATGATTTTGCTGTATACCAGAAGTTAGCACAACATTGTAAATCAACTATATACCTCAATTTTAAAAAATACAGTCACTTATGAAAAACTGGAAAAAAGTAAAGTACATTTGTGGTTTATGTTCTGTTTCTGTTGGACAGCCCTTGTCTAGAATTTGTCTTTTGTAAGTACCACTAATGCAGCCCCATGGCCTCAATTTCCCATTTTTCTTAGTTTCTTAGTTTCTCTAGTCTCTCAAGTTTCCATATCAGCCCTGCTTTGGAAATATGATATGTCCTAAGCTTCAGGTTTTTAATTGCTTAGAAGGTAGAAATCTGTTTTCTTGAGCCCTGGAATAGTGGGGAAAACATGTTATTTATGTTAAATTATGAGAAAATAATGGCAACTGTTAAATCTTTTAAGCCTTATTTCCAACAAATAAGGAAGCATTGAATTTTACATTTATTTACATGATAGTAATAAGCAGTGTTCCTGAATTTGGTAATTGTGATTTGTCAAGGGAACAAACTTTTAAATAGCATATGAGAATTATCAGTAACTTCAGGGGTCATTTAGAATTATATTTGCTTATCTGAAATTTGGATTTAAATTGTATTTTAGAAAACTTTCCCCAGAATAAATAGAAGAGAGGCTAATGTGATAAATTAGCCCTTTAAAGTACAGTTTCAAAGTTTTCTGCTCCAGCATCATCATCAAAAGTCAACATATTGCAGTGTTAAGTGACTACTATACATTTAAGCATTTGTTTGGCATTATTAGTGCTGTATTCATTAAATTCCCCCGTGACTGTATATGGTAGGTCCTATTATAATCTGCAGTTGACTGAGGATGAAACTGAGGTACAGAGTGGTTATTTAACTTGGCTCAGACTCAGGTAGCTAATGAGTTTTAAACAAGTTAAACAAAAGTAGCTTTATACTTTGTGCTTTTGTGATAAAATCCTTCAGTTTTTAGTTTTTCACAGGAGAATGTAAGCTCCAAGTGGGCAAGGGCTTGGTTTTGTTACTTAGTTGTTACTTACTTACTTACTGACATTTGAGATATAATATGTAGTAGATCCCAGGAAGTATTTGAAAGATTTTGTGATTTTGATGATGTCAGTTCATCAAGAGACTTGGTTTTGAGAATCTACCAGAATTGCTTTAAATTCTGCACTGTTGCTTATTAGCAGTAATGTTCGTTTATATACCGCTTCCAGATTAACTTCAGTATTATGTACTGTTTTGTACACTTCATGCATGTTATATCAATAAAATAGTTTATTTTAAAATTGTTTATTAGGAGCTGTGGCTTCTTTTCATCTCTTTTCCTTTTATGTGTTGGAAATGTATTGGAGCCATAAGGAAACGTCAGAAAAATCAAGAGAACTAGAGGTTCCACTGTGTGTTTAGATGAGTTGGGAGAAGAAAGTATAGTAAAGCACCTTCCAGCTGTCCTCAGAAAAAATGTATAATGATAGTAGCATTCTTTAAGGTTTTATCCGAAAGCCTCAGCCTCTCTGGTGGTTTTGGTCATTAAAATTTAGAAACATGTAATTTTATTTTTAGAAATTACAGTTTCCATTCCTAGTTTGAAAACAGGCCTGTGAAATAAATTTTATAAAGCAGGGCTTGAAATCTAAAGGTTTTTGTAATTAATATTTTTAAGGGAAGGATATGTGTGCTACTTCTATCCAGGAAATTTTCATTTAATTCTGAAGTATATTCTCATTTTATAATAAAATTGAGAGTTAGATGGTAAGTGACATACCTGAATTAACATCACAAGTAACTGGCAGAACTGGAAATAAACTCCTTTCTGTCTGAATCCAAAAGCTATGATTTTTAAAAATATTGTCTGTCATTTTGCTATTTTCTGTCTTTCTCCCTTATAGTTCTGAGTCTTAAAGTGGGATTTTAAATTAGTTTGTGTGGACAGTGGTCTTGGAGTTTTGGATTGTGGAGTACTGGATGTTTGCATTAGAGTATGAATGTAATAAAGAATAATTGGCATGACATAAAAATTAAGCTGTGAAAAGTCTTCATCTTTAACTTACCATAAAAACCAACTCTAGAACCAAGTACTTCTTTATAATGGGATTCATCATGGTGACGTATTTTCTTGAGCTTTTGTGGTAAATTTTTATACACAAAGTTTTCTTTCCCTGGAGTGCAAAAAATAAGACCCATTTTTCTCTGAGTTATAATTTGGGGGGAAATGAGGGCAGAAATAAGGATAGAGGTATGACAGTTAATAATTCTTTAGCATTTTACTGATCAGACAATTGGGGCAATTTGCAGGGCAACTTTTCTAATTTGTTACTGCTTTCAACCCTTCCTCAAACTTTAGTGTAAGAGTGTCCTTTAGTATCCTGCGGTTTTAGGGTTATTTACTTCTTTGGGGGAAGCAGATATTGTGGGATGCTATAGAGAACTTTGAAAGTATTCATGATTTGCAAGATCCATTTACTGTTGTTTTCCTTAGAAGTCTTAAGGGAGAAAAATAGATTCTGTAAGTTACACTTTTGGCTTCTTAAATTGGTCAGTGAACATCTAATACCTCTGATTTTCATTTTAACCTTCTTCATTCCTGTTCTTACTCAACAAAGTATTTTACCATTACTAAAGTTGTACATTTCATCCTCTTCTGCAGATATCAAAGATGATAATGAATGACTTTTTTTTTTTAGGGCATAGGAATAAGTTCCCTATTATGCATATTTATAATTAAATCTAATTTGGGGGTAAAATTATCTTCAGAAAAATATGAAATACTTTAATCTCAAATGCAGAAATGGTTGTGAATCTAATTCTATTTAAAATGCATAAAGTAAGATTTTTAATCCTATATTCTTATTAAAAATAAGATAAAAGTCACATAAAATCTTTAAAATTTGGGTTTTAAAGTTATATTTTTTCTGTACTTAACATTCAATACCAAATTGTTTAGAAAAAGTGAAAATGATGGTATCTTCTTTTGGGATGGGGGCAGTTAAGGACTTTAATAATTCTTACATTTTTCCATCTAGTAATCAAGGTTAAGAGGTATGTTGAAAAGCAAAAATTTTCTTTTAAAATCTTATGGGGCTGTCTTTTGTAAGAGTACATGTGTCACTTAGGTATAAAGTGTGAAGTACAAAGTAAGTTGTTTAGTCGCTAAGTTGTAGCTGACTCTTTGTGACCCCAGGGTTGTAGCCTGTCAGGCTTCTCTGTCCATGAGATGATTTCCCAGGCAAGAATACTGGAGTGGCTTGCTGTTTCCTTCTCCAGGGACTCTTCCTGACCCAGGGATCGAACTTGAGTCTCCTGCTTGGCAGGTGGATTCTTTACCATATGGGAAGCCCCACAAAATAACTAAATGTAGATAAATATTTAAATCCTAACCAAAAAATGAAAACAAAACCTGTATTTTGAGGAATTACGGTTTTAAAAATTGAGAAAAGGGGAGGATTGTTGTGTTAGGTGAACAGACCAATAAGATACTAGTGAAGGTTACAAAATCTAAGTAGAGAGCCTATTTGCAAGCAAGTACATGTGACCACTGAAGTGAATCCCACTGGAGGGTTTTCTGAATCACAGTCATTATTTACTATGAGAATGGATTGTTAAAGATCATTGAGAGATTGAAGTGATAAGATTGATATGACAGTACTTTGAGAAATGTACAAAATATAGTAGATGTAGATAAATATAATATAAAAATCTGTTTTGAAAAGTAAGTAATTGCCACTGAAGTAAACTAAGCAGAAAAACAGATTGAGGAAGGCATTGGAAATTCTAGTGAGGCATTTAGGCTTCAGGAAATTGTGTGGAAAGGGATTAACTAGACACTTAGGGCTTTCATTGTCCTGCTTGATGGTGTAATATTTTCAGTTAACCTACACACCTAGAAATTTAATGAGAGTGTATAGCCTAAATGAGTTTATAATGACCCTGAATTTTCTGTTTGTTTTCGAACCCATGTAGCCCAGGGTATCAAATGGCAGTGTTCATCTATAGATGAATAGAATTATCACTTTGGATCTAATACACATGAATTTGGCAGGTATAAAATAGGTGTTAGCTATTTTTCTCTAAACATTCCTATAATAAAGTCAATAGGACATTGTACTATTATTCAAAATGGCATAATGTCGTTAAAAACATTGCAGTTAAATTTTGTTAGTGTTTTTGTTTTAAGTATTCTTCAGATTGGCTCATTACGTTCTTGAAAATTACAGAATATTATTTTTACTAGAGTAGATAAGCTTATGAAAGAACGGGTTTCAAAAAATTTTTATAGGTAATACTTTAATAAAAATAGGTTTTTTTCCTTGCTGATATAACTAACATTTATTTTCTGTTTATTTTTAAGACGAGCAAAAATCAAATTAAAGTAGATCTTGTAGATGAGAATTTTACAGAATTAAGAGGAGAAATAGCAGGACCTCCAGACACACCATATGAAGGCAAGTACTTTTTTCTGTATCAAAATATTGTGCGTATTAGAACTTATCTGAAACACTAAATCAGAAAAGTCTTAAGCATTTATAAACTACACGGAAGGTAACTTCATTTGGCTTAAGGATATATACAGCAGTTTTTAAATAATAAATTTAGATACTTACCTAGACCGATTTTTCTTACTGAATTTTAGCTAACTTTTTTCTTTTCCCAAAACCGATTTAGTAGAGCTAAGCTACAGGTTATATTATGTTAGAATTTAACAGTGTAAAATTAAATTTACATCTACATGTTAAACATTTAACTTACATGAACTCTCAGTTACCCTTCATATGGTATCTGTAACAAATTTTGTCTTAAATTTCTGACTTGTTTATTTTTTAAAGCAAAGTTCCTCTTCCCTGTTTGTCATTTAGCATGTAATTCACTCATATGTCTTTATACAGGCTGTATTCAAATATTTAACTTTCTTTATTCAGGAAAGCTTTAAGTGATCATTTCAAGGCATATAGAAAAGAAAGGAGGCAGCTTTCCTGAACTCTGTTGACAAACTAAATCTTTATACTTTAGACCATGGAATTGGGGTGGTAAGATACGGAAAGGAGCTTTGTAAGCTTTTTATTCACTCATTAGGCAGATCTTCAGTAGTGAATATTATTATATATTTGAGTTTATATGGCATAGCCAAGATTCTTGCATATAAGAGGCATTCACATATTTGATAGAAGTCATGTAATATTGTTTGTAGTAGTAGCATTTATTGAGTTCTTACTTATTTTGAGGTTTATGTGTCTTTTCTCATTCAGTCCTTAAAACATATCTTATGAGGTAAGTACAGTTATCACTGTTTCATAGATGAAGAAACTTAAGCTCAGGAAAGTTAAGTAACTGTTAAAGACATCTAAGCTGCACAGCTGGGATTTGAGTCCCTAATAGCCTATGACTCTAAAGCCTTTTTTTCTAATCTCTTTCTAATCTTGAATAAAACAGGATTGACTGATGGAAGTGACAGTGATGTCTCTCTCGAATGTAGTGGTTCTGTAATGAACAATAACTTAAAGTTTTTCAGAAAAATTCAGCGTCCTAGACTATTTTTCTGTTTTCATTTGAATTTTTAAAGTCCCTAAAATATCCTTAGCACATTCTACCAAATCTGAAATGATACAATTTTGTTTTTTGTTTTATAGTTCATATGAGCCATTTCTAGACTGACTTAATTTTTTATAGTGCCTCCTATATGCCAGGCCTCATCTGGATTCTTTCATGAATGGCTATTCATGTAGTCCTTTTGACAGTTGTTAGCTGGAGAAGAGATCTTGAGTTACCTTGCAAAAATCAAGTTCGTCCTTAGTAGCATATGTTATTTATGATATACTAGCTTCTTCTGAAGGCATACACTATAACTATTCTTGAATTACTTTTTTTAGGTTGTTTAGATGTGTTTTTAAAAGATAGTAGGACAGTAGCATTATCACCCTGCAGCTCTTCCAGTAAATTGATATTTATAAACAAGAGAGCTCCTGAACTAGACAGAGAGTTTGTTACTTTCTTAGCAACTGTTAGTGAAGGTACATGAAGTTTTTAAAAATTGGACAATACACACTTACTTGCAGGATGATTAAGTTATAACTATACCACATTCATTAGTTAGAAACAAGCTTGATAATTTTTAAGTGCTTATTTCTGCTGCTGCCACTGAGACATTAATGTTTGATAACACTAGTTTTAATATGCTTCTTGGATATGTATTTGAAGTAGATTAAATTGTATTCTCATAAAACTATTGAAGAGAGGTTCATTTTGTTTAAGAAAAGCATCATTTGAGGGCATTAGCTTAATACTTTTTTTGCAACATGAATGGAATAAAATATTTTGATAATGTGTATCTCAGGGCTCTTGATAAATTTTGAGGGTGTTTTTTTTTTAATCTCAATAGCTAAGACAAAAGTCTACATGGGAATGTTAAATTGTTAATAGCCATCATTACGAAATCAGGCAGCTATTTTATGTAGTGTAGAAAGTAATCAGATTGAGTTAAAATGACCATGTTATTGTATATGTTACCTCAGTTTTCTTCTTTTGCCTTAATGGCTCAGTGGCAAAGGAACAATTTAGTTCTTGAGCCTTTCTCCCTAAGAGCTGTTTTAAATTTACAGAGTCATTCTTGATGTTTAAAAAAAAAATCTCACTGCTACCCCAGCTTCCCTTTGGACTAAGTTAAATTTAAAGATTAAAGATGTTTAATATTAAAAGCTATTCTTCAAGAAGTAAATATTTTATAGTGAAAGCTGTTACGATAGTAATATAGTTATTGAATATTATAAAGCTTTCTTAGTTATGTTGTTCTGATGTATATCAAATAATGTTCTGGTTAATGCTGTATTGATTGTATATTGAAGTTGTCAAATAATGCAAGACAGAGCATACTAACAGCATATGGAGTAGAAATAGGATTTGGGGGACTCTAGGGTCCAGCATTATTTCTGTAGTATTTCAGGGCTCTCATACTGCTCCTAAGAGATTGTTTTGGACATTCAAGAAGGAAAAACCTTATATGAAAGGTTATAGAGACAGTAATTTGAAATTAATGGAAAAAAGTAAAGTTCATAGGAAGGAAAAAGAAGACTGTGCATATTACTCAGGCCAAATTTATTATTCCTATATTTGAAGCTGACATTTATAACTGAACATAAAGTTATCTCTGTGTACACAAAAATTTCCTGAGGTCCTCTTCTCTTACCTCTTTTTCTTTTGTTTCTTTTTGGCTTCTTTCCTTCCTGTTTCACTGCTGTCACATCCTCTGTGCTTCAGGCATCTAGTTCTACTTGTATATCAGTCAGTCTGAGATTCTATTAAAAAGAATAAGCAAGAAAAGAAGAATTGGAACCAAAAAGGGCGAAGAAAGTGGTACCAAGTGAATTACTCTTTTCATTCTCAGATCGGCATTCATTCATTCCTAACAGTGAAAGAAGTGAAGGATATACTGAGCATTGAGTGTATAGAATTTTGAAATCGATAGTGTTCCTAGTGCACAGTTACTATTTGTATTTTATTACTTATTATTATGGAAAATTTCAGATACATACAGAAGGCAAATGGTATAATGAAACTTCCATGTACTCATCAGCCAGTGTTAATAACTATCAATTCATGGCCAGTCTTTGATCTAATTTGCTTGATTATTTTGAAGCAAATCCAAGATGTAGTTATAACTATTTCACTGGCACAGTTTTGTTTGTTATATTTTGGAATGGTAAATACTCTATGTTAATGGAACATAAAATTTTAGAATTAGAAGTTTCTTTAGAGTTAGGACTCAAATCCAGTCTGAAGTCCAGTGCAAGACACCCCACCCCCTTCAGAGTTTCCTGAGGGACAGTTATCCTCCCTTTTAATATCTTAGTATGGAAAGCTAGATAAACTTTTTTTAAAAAATACCCTGTTTAGCTGCTAGTTGCTCAAGATAACTTCATACCAGTATGTTGCCTACTGTGTATATATTACTGTTGAGAACAATCTTTTTGTAAAGTTTTGCATTTTATATACCTATTTAGAGGAAGAGAGTAGGTTTTTGTCTTTGTGCCTACCTCTTGTCTTATTGTTGAATTTTGTTTTTTAAATTTTAACAAGAAATATTGGCATTTTATGTCCCAAATAAAAGTTTGAGACAGTTTCACATTTGAGAGAACCAGCTTGATACAGATTTTTTCAGTTTATGGCATAATCTGTGTATCTTTATTCTCTGTCCCTTCTATGCCTTTATACTTCCCTACCGTCTTTCCTTTTTTCTTTCCATTTTTTTGTCTTATTTAGCAGCTTTTATCAGTGTGGACTAAAGGAAGCAAAAGCAGATAGAACCTGTACTCCGTAATTGTTCCAGTGAAGTCTTTGGCATTGGATTGTCTACAGATTTAATGTATTCATCCATCTCTAGTCCGATTATTCACTGATAAGCTAATATCAGTTGTATAAAATGGGTATTCTGTGTGCTTTAAGTGACCTTTAAATTAAAAACTAGTAATATTTTGTCTGTTTCCTTTTTGGGTTTCAACTTTAAAGTGAATCTGTTGTAATTGAATATAAAATAGTATATGTTTTGAAAAGTTCTATCACTGTATTTGGCTTCACATATTTGAGGCAAGCAACATTCTTAACTTTCTGTTTTCCCCATTTTTTAGGAGGAAGATATCAACTAGAGATTAAAATACCAGAAACATATCCATTTAATCCCCCTAAGGTATTGTAAGCCCATTTTTATGTATGAACTATATTTCTTGGTTCATTTAATTAATATATACTCTAGTTTGTATGTGTGTGTGTTTGCTGTGTAAATTTGGTGTGGACAGGGTTTCAGGTAATGGCAAACAGTTTGCTTCTGGAATTAGAATGAAAAGCAAGCTTACTTAGAGGCAGCTAGTAATGTATCTAGACAGAACAAGATCTATATCTGACAATGGCTTAAATTCTAGGTCTGGTAAAACTTGCAGTGTCCCAAATTTAGAGAATCTTATACAAATTTTTATTTGCCTCAAAGAAATATATATATATATATATATATATATTTTTTTTTTTAGGGAATAGTGTATTCTGGATTTATTCAACATTTATTTGAATGCTTTGTGCCAGTATAGCAATAAATAAAGCTTTTACTGTCCTTGCTGTCATGGAACTCATGTTCTAGTGGGATGAAATAAATGAACAAACACTGCAATTGTGATAAATGTTAAAAGAGGAAACAGAATAACCTAGGATTGTGTATAACAAGTGGAACTAACCTAAACTTACATTTTGACTGAACTGCTTCCTTTACCTCTTTGCTTTTACTATCATCACTATTTTAGTTTAGGCTTTCAGCTTTGTTACTTCCCCTGTTTTGCCTGTTACTTAATCACCATTTCATTTTTACCACTACTGTTCATTGTTTGTAGTGCTGTACTGTAAATCTTCCTAAAGTGAATTTTTGATCATGTTTCATTTCTTCTCTTTCCTTGTTAATAGTCTAAACTCCTTATAGCGACAGGCATTTAAAATCTCCTATAACGTGCCTCTGTGGTCTTTTCCATCCTAATCTTCTGCCTCTTTCACCCACAAAATTGGTTTCATTTTCCAACCTAGATTATTTTCTGTTTGTATAATGCTTATTCTTTCACACTTCCCTGTCATTTTCACTTGAATCATTATCCCTGTCATTGACAATGCTAGTTTTCTTTTGAGGTCTGGGTAAAGTATCACTTTCTCCATTAAGCTGTGCCTGACAAAATGTTTCTCCCTTTACTCTCAATAGCATTTTATATAACTTACATAGGACTAACACAGTTATAGTATGAATTAATGTACTGTATTATTTGGGGATATGTATCTTTTACTAGCTTTTGTGTTCCTGAGGTCAAAGACCATGGCTTAATAGACATTTGTATTTTCTCTGATTCCTAAAAGTACAGTGTCCCTTGAGCATATATTAGTCTTTCCAGAATTCATTCACTCAACTTACTGGTTGTCCTCTGTTTAAGAATAGACAGGGTAATGGAAGTTCCAGGGTAAAGTTGTGTCACCTGCCATTGTGAGGTGCCTGTTTCTCTGTTATTTATGTTCATCTATTTTCTGATAAACCTGTTTGATTTTTTTAATTGTGGTAAGTAAACATAAAACTTATTACCTTAACCAATTGTAAGTGTACAGTTTAGTGGCATTAAGCAGATTCAGTTTGTTTTTCATCTATCACTACCATCCATCTTCAGAACCTTTTTTCATCTACTAAATAATAACTTCCTGTTTCCTCATGCTGGTAACCAGTTATACTTTATGAATTTTGGTCTACTCTAGGTACCTCATTTAAGTGGAATCACTCAATTTGTATTCTTTTATACCTGGTTTATTTCACTTAACTTAGTCTTTCAGTTCAGTTCAGTTCAGTCGCTCAGTCGTGTCCGACTCTTTGGAACCCCATGAATCGCAGCACACCAGGCCTCCCTGTCCATCACCAACTCCTGGAGTTCACTCGGACTCACGTCCATCGAGTCAGTGATGCCATCCAGCCATCTCATCTTCTGTCGTCCCCTTCTCCTCCTGCCTCCAGTCCCTCCCAGAATCAGAGTCTTTTCCAATGAGTCAGCTCTTCGAATGAAGGCTCATCTCTGTTATAATTTGTATTGGAACTTCTTTCTTTTTTAAGGCTTAATAGTATTCCATAAACACTGCATTTTATTTATCTATTGATGGGCATTTTGGTTGTTCCTACCTTTCAAGCCTGGTTGATTTTTTTTTCCCCCTCCTGTTATAAAAGTAGTTTGTATTTGTTGTAGAAATTTGAATGGTGATGTATTTCTTGAAAAAGAACATCTTTTCAGTATGACCACTTAGAGGTGACCACTATTAAACTTTCATTTTATATCTATGACATAATATTCATCCTCATCTTAGTTACCCTCTACTAGGTAATCTTGATTGTCAATATTATCATTAAAATAAGTAGCAGTCTGTTTAGTTTACATTAATTGTAGAATACTATAAATTTAAGAAAAGATTTTAAAATGTTTTGAGATAAGGATGACCTCCAAGCCTAAGCAATAATTTTTTTAATGGAAACGAGGGAAGAAAGAAAAGATCTCAAGAGAGACTGCTCTCAAACACTATATTTTTACTATTAAGATGTCACTTGCATTGTGCTAAGAATTTTATATGCCTTCCTAAGACAGTCTTAATGAATGAGGGAACTGAGGGTTAGAGGTCAAATAGAAACTAAATTTGTAAGGCCCACCGTGCTGCTCTACTTCCTTGATCCTAATGCGAAAGGAGTAAGGGCCGAATCTCTGAAACAGTGATTGTGGCTCTTCCAAGAACAAGAATAATCACCCATAGTTCAGATCTTACAGCATTTGACAGACTTTTTGATCTTAGGCAAGTTGTCTAAGGTGTTTCCTCATTTGTAAAATCCTTTCAAAGGAGTAGTCCATTTAAAAAATAGTATTTCAATTATGCTATGAAACTTTTTTTCACATTTTTAATATTTCTCAAATCAGGGTATATCTTTTAGTGGATGAGATAATTTAATTGGCCCAGTTTTTTTCTTTCTCATGGTATATAAAATAATGGTGTATTGAGTACTTGATGGTACCCGTGGTTCAGTAAAATACAGTACTTAGAACAGCGTGTTGTAAATATTAGCCAGCATTATTTTTTTACCAAAAAACTTGATGGTTAGATACAGTGAAGTAGGTGGCAGTGCCTTAACCATATACATGTTGTCAGGCCCTAGAGCCTCTTCTGTCTTTATCAAGTGGAGTTGCTACCTTTCCTTTGGTACAACACATAGCAGTTCTAGGTATCTACTCAATAGAAGAAAATGTGCCCATACAACAACTTGTACACAAGTGTTCATACCAGCACTAATTCATAACTGCCAAAAAGTGGAAGCTCTCTAAATGTCCCTCAACTTAATGGAAAAATTAAATGTGGTGTATTTACCACATCTGTTTATAATGATGAATGTGCTGATATGTGCTATAAGATAGATGAACTTTGAAAACATCATCCTAAATGAAAAAGCCAGGCATAAAAAGCCACACATTGTATAATGTCATTTACATGAACATTAGAAGAGGGAAATCATAGAGAAAAAGGTAATTTGTTGGTTGCTTATGGCCGGAGGAGTATGAAGGAATGGGAAGTGACTCCTGGTGGTTACATAGTTCTTTTTGAGGTGTTGAAATGGTCAAAAATTATATTTTGGTGGCGGTTGCACAACTCTGAATATACTTAACACCAAGAAGTTGTGCGTTTTAAATGAGGATGGATTATTGTCTCAATAAGTGTTTATTTCCCTCTGTTGTTTTCATTCAGTCACTAAGTCGTGTCTGACTCTTTGCAACCCCATGGACTGCAGCATGCCAGGCTTCCCTATCCTTCACTATCTTCTGGAGTTTGGAGTTTGCTCAGACTCAAGTCAGTTGAGTTGATGATGCCATCCAACCATCTCATCCTCTGCTGTTCTCTTCTCCTGCCCTCAATCTTTCTGAGTGTCAGGGTCTTTTCCATGAGTCAGTTCTTTGCATCAGGTGGCCAAATATTGGAGCTTCAGCTTCAGCATCAGTCCTTCTGATGCATATTCAGTGTTGGGTTTCCTTTAGGATTAACGGGTTTGTTCTCTGTGCTGTCCAGGGGACTCTGAAGAGTCTTCTCCAGCACCACAATTCAAAAACATTGATCTTTCAGCACTCAGCCTTCTTCATGGTCCAACTCTTCACATCTGTGCATGATTACTGGAAAAACCATAGCTTTGACTATATGGATATGGACCTTTATATACCAAGGTATTGTCTCTGCTTTTTGATATGCTGTCTAGGCTTGTCCTAGCTTTTCTTCCAGGGAGCAAGAATCTTTTAATTTCATGGCTGCAGTCAGCATCTGCAGTGATTTTGGAGCTCACAAAGATAAAATCTGCCACTATTTCCCCCTTTTCCACATCTATTTGCCATGAAGTGATGGGACCAACTGCCATGATCTTAGTTTTTTGAATGCTGAGTTTTAAGCCAGCTTTCTCACTCTCCTCTTTCACCCTCATAAAGACACTATTTAGTTCCTTTTTTGCTTTCTGCCAGTAGAGTCGAATTATCTGCACATCTGAGGTTGTTGATATTTCTCCTGGCAATCTTGATTCCAGCTTGATTCATCCAGTCTGGCATTTTGCATGATGCGCTTTGCATGAAAGTTAAATAAGCAGGGTGGCAGTCTAAAGCCTTGACAAACTCCTTTCCCAGTTTTGAACCAGTCCATTGTTCCATATCCTGTTCTGCTGCTGCTTGAGCTGCATACAGGTTTCTCGGGAGGCAGGTAATATGGTCTGATATTCCCATGTCTTTAAGAATTTTCCATAGTTTGTTGTGATCCACAAAGTCAAAGGCTTTGGCATAGTCAGTTAAGCAGAGATAGGTGTTTTTCTGGAATTCCCTTTCTCTGTGATCCAACAGATGTTGGGAATTCGATCTCCAGTTACTTTGCCTTTTCTAAATCCAGCTTGTGCATCTGGAAGTTCTCAGTTCATGTACTGCTGAAGCCTAGCTTGAAGGATTTTGAGAATTACCTTGCTAGCATGTGAAAGGAGTCTAGTTGTACAGTAGTTTGAACATTCTTTGGCATTGCCTTTCTTTGGGATTGGAATGAAAATTGATCTTTTCCAGTCCTGTGGCCATTGCTGAGTTTTCCAAATTTGCTGGTATATTGAGTGTGGCACTTTAATAGCATCATCTTTTCACATTTGAAATAGTTCAGCTGGAATTTCATTACCTCCACTAGCTTTGTTCGTAGTAATGCTTCCTAAGGCCCAATTGACTTCACACTCCAGGATGTCTGGCTATAGGTGAGTGACCACACCATAGTGTTTATCTAGGTCATTAAGACCTTTTTTGTGTAGTTCTGTGTATTCTTGCCTCCTTTTTTTAATCTCTTCTGCTTGTTAGGTCCTTGTCGTTTTTGTCCTTTATTATTGTGCCTATATTTGCATGAAATGTTCTTAGAATCTCTGATTTTCTTGAAGGGATCTCTAGTCTTTCCCATTCTGTTGTTTCATATATTTCTTTGCATTGTTCTGTTAAGAATCTCTTTTTCCCATTCTCTGAAACTCTGCATTCAGTTGAATATGTCTTTCTCTTTCTCCTTTGAATTTCACTTCTCTTCTTTTCTCAGCTATTTGTAAGGCCTCCTCAGACAACTGTTTTGTTTTCTTGCCTTTCTTTTTCTTTGGGATGGTTTTAGTCACTGCCTCCTGAGCAGTATTACAAACTTCTGTCCATAGTTCTTCAGGCCCTCTGTCTACAGATCTAATTCCTGGAATCTATTTGTCACTTCCAGTGTGTAATCATAAGAGATTTCATTAGATCATACCTGAATGGCCTGGTGGCTTTCCTATGTTCTTCAATTTAAATCTGAATTTCGCAATAAAGGAGCTCATGATCTGAGCCACATTCAGCTCCAGGGATTGTTTTTGCTAACTGTGTAATGCTTCTCCATCTTTGACTGCAAAGAATGTAATCAATCTGATTTTGGTATTGACCATCTGGTGATGTCCATATATAGTGTATAAATATAAATCCAGAGTGATGTCATAGTCCTAGCTCTGTTTTAGGCACTTGATACATTATTTCATTTAATCTTTAAAATCACTATTTTAACCCTTCCTCTTTCCACCAGTTTTAGAAAACTTAGAAAAATAGACTAAAAACATAAGAACTGAGGTCTGTCTGATGTTTTTGCTACTGTTGATCGCTCATGTTGCTTTTCAGGCCACTATGTCTTAATTCCAGTCATTCCATATTGAGGTAGTGTCAAGATTTAGAAAAGTCTTCCTTCAGTCAGCCCAAATTTGCTTTCCTTTGGCTTCAACCAGTTAGTTGTAGCTGGAATTTAGTATCATTTTAAATATGGTCCTCCTCTAATTTATGGTATTAAGCTTTTGCAGTAAATGCTTATTAATGTTTGATAAATATGTTTTGGATATTTCCTATATTAAATTTGAATTTTTACTGCTTGGTAAATATAATGGAAAGAGCAGGGAATAATTGTGTAAATTTCTTGCATAATTATGTTCACATATGTTTAATATGTAGCCTCAGGTTTCATTTTTTTTAAAATAATCATCTTATGTGTCTTGGGTGCTTGCCAAACTGTTCTCCAGAAGTCTTTTTTTTAAAAAGTAATTTATTTTTGGTTGTGCTGGGTCTTTGTTGCTTTGCAAGGCCTTTCTCTAGTTGGTGAGAGGGGGCTTCTCACTGTGGTGGCGTCTCTTGTGGAGCTTAGGCTTCAGTAGTTGTGGCACACAAGCTCAGTAGGCTTAGCATGTGGCACTTGGTAGCTGCTGCTTGTGGGCTTATTTGCTCCAGGCATGTGGAATCTTCCTGGGCCTGTGTCCACTGCATTAGTAGGTAGATTCTTATCCTCTGCACCACCAAGCAAGCCCCTTAGATTTAATTTTAAACTTTATGAGGTTAAAGTATTGAAGTTTAACTGTTAAATTCTCAATGCTGTGCAGCTAAAATTGCACCACATTGAAAGCTTATGTTGATTTATTTTAACATGGTCACAGAGAATTTTCTGCTCATTTTATTTTTGCAATAAACTATTGACCTCAAGAGCAGAAGGTTTACTTCTGGACAGAGAAGATAAATCTTTGAGTCAGCTGAATATAGTGTAGAAGGAATTTGATTCAATGCATACCTAAAAGTAAATTGTAATATATACTCTATTAATGAAAAACTCATTAAATTAGTAAAACTAGCTCAGTGATTTTGTCCTGCTGATGGTTGGAGATTAGATTGTGAATTTTCTTGTTTTTCCTTGGTGTTACAAATATACTCTTACAACCTTTAGTGAGTCTTCTTTTCTGCATATGCATATTTAAAATAGCATTTTCTTTTGTACAAGTTAGTTAAAGCAGGTTTAATATTGTAACTTCCATGAGTTCCAAGCTTGAAACTGGAAATTCCTGATGGAAATAGAGTTCATATCTACCATGAGGTAGAAGGTGAAATTTTTGTTGAATTAAAGAGTGTAAAAATAATAGGATACATCCTGTAGGAGGAGATAAGATTACTGATGATGGTGCACTAATATAGAGAATGACGAATAGTCCCCTTCCTTTACTTCAGTCTGGTCACATTGCTGCTGCTGCTAAGTCGCTTCAGTCGTGTCTGACTCTGTGCGACCCCATAGACAGCAGCCCACCAGGCTCCCCCATCCCTGGGGTTCTCCAGGCAAGAACACTGGAGTGGGTTGCCATTGCCTTCTCCAGTGCATAAAAGTGAAAAGTGAAAGTGAAGTCGCTCAGTCCTGTCGGACTCCTAGCGACCCCATGGACTGCGGCCTACCAGGCTCCTCCATCCATGGGACTCTCCAGGCAAGAGTACTATGTACATGCTATTAAGATTTTTGTTTCTAAATTCTTTAAGAGCTCCTCAAAATTAATGATTGTTGTCAAGTTACCCAGACGGTGCTATTATTGGTTTCATTTGTGAAAATAAGGAAGCTTGACTTGTTATTTGTGTAAGTATTTTAGTACTATTTGTTTTTGTTGTTGTTCAGTCACTCAGTCATGTCAGATTCTTTGCAGCCCCATGGACTGTACCATGTCACGCTTCCCTGTCCTTCACTATTTCCTGAAGTTGACTCAGACTCATGTCCATTGAGTTGGTGATGCCATCCAACCATCTCATCCTCTGTCGCTCTCTTCTCCGCCTGCCCTCAGTCTTTCCCAGCATCAGGCTCTTTGCATCAGGTGGCCAAAGTATTGGAGCTTCAGCATCAGTTCTTTCAATGAATATTCAGGACTAATTTCCTTTAGGATTGACTCATTTGATCTTGCTGTCCATGGCACTTTTGAAAGTCTTCTCTAGCACCACAATTCAAATCCATCAATCAGTTCTTCAGCGCTTAGCCTTCAGCACATGGTCCAACTCTCACGTTTCTACATGACTACTGGAAAAGCCATAGCTTTGATTATACGGATCTTTGTCAGAAAAATAGTGTCTTTGTTTTTTAATATGCTGTCTAGGTTTGCCATGGCTTTTCTTCCAAGAAACAAGAGTCTTTTAAGTTTGTGGCTGCAGACACAGGGAGCTCTGCCTGGTGCTCTCTGTAAAGACCTAGAGGAGTAGGGTGGGGTGGGAGGGAGGGTGAGTCAAGAGGGAGAGGTTATGTGTATACTTATGGCTGATTCACGTTGTTGTATAGCAGAAAAAGCAATTATCCTCCAATTAAAAAAAAACAAAACTGTGGAAGACCACACAAAGAACTACTTACAGGACAGTTATATCTGTACTAGTAGATAATGGAGTGACTTTGAAAATTATTCTCTTTATTATTATCTCCAAATTCAGAGTTACTTGTTCCTAATTGGAGATTGTAGTACAAAGAAATAAAGTTTAATAATAATATGCATATTAGTTTTCATGTAGAGTCTACTGAGAATCATGTACTGAAGATTCTTTAAAAAGCAATATACATCCTTAAATCATCAGCCTAAATCATAAACCTTTTGACATCTTCAGTAGTAGATTTTTAAAATTCTGTTTTCCTTGGGACTTCCCTTGTGGTCCAGTGCTTAGGACTTCAGGCTCCCACTGCATGGGGCACAGGTTTTTTCCCTGGTAGGGGAACTAATGGAGAAGGCAGTGGCACCCCACTCCAGTACTCTTGCCTGGAAAATCCATGGACGGAGGAGCCTGGTAGGCTGCAGTCCATGGGGTCGCTAAGAGTCGGATACGATTGAGGGACTTCCCTTTCACTTTTTACTTTCATGCATTGGAGAAGGAAATGGCAACCCACTCCAGTGTTCTTGCCTGGAGAATCTTAGGGACGGGGAAGCCTGGTGGGCTGCCGCCTATGGGGTCGCACAGAGTTGGACACGACTGAAGTGACTTAGCAGCAGCAGCAGCAGGGGAACTAAGATCCTGCACGCCTTGTGGGTGTGGCCAAAAAGGAGCAGAAATTTTCTTTTTTTTTCTAATCTTGTTGAAAATATTTGAAGTCAAAATACTTTGCTGTCCTTGTGTCACTGAAATTGTGGCTTATTGTTATCTCATCATTATAAAGCTTTGAACTCAAATGGTAAAAATTGTGATGTGAATATCATGGTTATATCTGTTACCAAGAAATGTTTTTAGTACATGAGCCCTATATGCCTGTCTTATTTGATCTTCACTATACTTGAGAAGGATAATGTTTAGCCTTTTAATAACAAGTTTGTCGTAATGTTAATTGTATATTTGTTCAGTGTGAGGCACTTCAGATGCTTGGAGTGCTCTACTAAGCAAATAGACACCATGCATTTTAGGGAAGACTAGGCAAATGTGGGAGAGATTATAGAAGTGTGATCAGTACTGTGAAGTAGAAAAGTGCAGGGTGCTATGGGATCAGGTCAGGGAGAGTGGTTATGGAAGTTGAAACTTGGAGAATCAGTATGAGTTAGCCAGAAGAAGATATTAAGGTGTGTTATTGGAAGAAATGTGTGAAGGCCCTGAGGCAAATAGGACTTATTGAGCACTTACTTTGAATGTGGAGTGATAGTGAGGTTTGAGAGGTAGGCTAGAACCAGTTTAAGAGTGTGGGCTTACATAAAGGAAATGAGAAGTCCTTAAGGGGCCTTAAGTGAGTAGTGTCATGAATCTGGTTTGTTTTGAAGAGCTCTCTGGTTTCATTGTAGAAAATGGATTAGAGGAACAAAACTGAAAACAGGAAAGCCAGTAAACTGTTGAGTAAGCCAGGAGCATAATGATAGTCTCCTTTAAGGAAATGGCGTTCTGTGGATGGAAAGAAGTAGGTATCAGTGAAAGCAGTAAGTGTAATTTTTTAAGAATTATAAAAGAACTAGAGTGGAAAGTCTCCGTTAGTTTTAGGTATTTTGAAGTCATTGGTGACTTAAAGTGCTTTTTCAGATGGTATATATGTTAGTGAGTTTGTGGGGAATTAGGGACAGATAGCATAGACAAGGAGAAGGAAATGGCAGCCCACTCCAGTATTCTTGCCTGGAGAATCCTGTGGACAGAGGAGCCTGGTGGACTGCTGTCCATGGGGTCGCACAGAGTCAGACACGATTGAAGCGAGTTAGCATGCAAACATGCATTGGAGAAGGAAATGGCAACCCACTCCAGTACTCTTGCCTGGAGAATCCCAGGGATAGAGGAGCCTGGTGGGCTGCTGTCTGTAGGGTCGCACAGAGTCGGACACAACTGAAGTGATTTAGCAGCAACAGCGTAGACAAATCACGAGAAGCAGAAGCATAAATATTTTAGCTACTTCCCATTTATAGCTTAGATTTGGAACATAGATTGATGAATTAATTGTTGTAAGGTACTTTCAGTTTGGCTTGTAGTAGTCTATTAAGTGTTAAAGAATTTTGACTTAGGTGACTATCATATACATGTCAAATCATATACGTGTACTTGGCCTCCTTCATCTTGTATTCCTCCTCCTAAAGCTCGTAAGTCAGAGCTGATGAACTTCATTTCATTTCAGAGTTAGCATTTTCACTTGTTGATTTCTTGCTCTTTCATGCTAAGACAAACAGGTAGATTTAGAATCTGAGATTAGATTGTGTGAGTTTGTATTTTCTATTGCTAGCTAGTTATTTGATATTGAATAAATTTCTTAGACTTTAAGCCTCAGTGACTGGGAAATAATAGTAGACCTTTAAGTATTACATTTTTCTAAAGTATTTGAGAAAAAAATGCTACAGAAAAATCAGAAGCAATCTTGCCATCACTTACTACATCTGTTTTCATGTATTGATTTTGCTTTTTCCTTCAAACCTATTCTATACCCTTTGTCACACTAAAAAATCATCATTTGCTATCTATATTGACTTTATGTACTACCTAAATAGATCTTAATTCATGTTAAATTTCTCTTAACATCTAACACTATGCTAGGTAAGTTATAAACACCTTAGTTATAGTTAATTGATGGCTTTCTTTGAGCATTTATTAAAAAGAATGTACGTCATTGACAGCATTCAACTTACTGAATGCTTTGTCTTCTACACCCATCCCTTGACCTAGGCAAAATGATGAAATCTTAAGTATGGGCTTTTTAAAAAAAAAAACACAACAACTTGAGGATTTCTTTTTTTTGAAGTTTTACTTAAATTATATGGTTGTTTTTTTTTTTCCTGTTACTTAAAAACTCAAATGTGCTTTATATTCTAGGTCCGGTTTATCACTAAAATATGGCATCCTAATATTAGTTCCGTCACAGGGGCTATTTGTTTGGATATCCTGAAAGATCAATGGTAAGAGATTTTGAATTCATGTTCAAGCCTCATATGATTCTAAGTCTGTTAGCGTGTTAAATATGTACTTGGCCTCAAAGCATAAGCATGTTATATTTTCTCTTATTTGGGAAGTAATTGTAAAACTTGATGAAATCTCTCAAGTACATTAGAGAAAATGTTATAATTGAAATTGGAATCTGTATTTAAATAGTGATTTATTAGGAAATGTCAGATGCTAACTTGACATCTTGAAAAGTCTTGGATTTTATTTGTTGTTTTGGTAAAAATTACCAATCTTTGGAAGATTTTTATGAGAGACAAAATTGAAGTACTGAAGTAATCAGCTCTGACTTGGGTGGAGTGTAGGCACCAAAATGTTAGAAGTTGTGCTAATTGAACACGATTAAGGCTCTAAGATTCTATGAGGTACCACCTTTATAGGTGGTGTCTTCATTTGTACAGTGCTTTCACATATTTTGTCTGATTTCTTAGCAGCATTGTGTTTAACCATTAGGTTAAAATTGTGGCTTTGCCATTTACTTGCTTGTGTGGTCTTAAGTAAATTACCTGGTCTTTATGCCTTTATTTCCTTATCTGAAAAAAAAATGAGGTTGCTGTCTATTTCATAGGGCTAGTGAGAAGCTTAAATGAGTTGTTTTATGTATTTCTCTTAGAGTAAAGCCTGGGAATACAGATTGAAAAATTCAGACAAGAGATAAAAAGTCATTGGAGTGGAAGAAAACAAGTTATGTGTTTGATTTGTCAAGAAAGGGAAAGAATGGAAGCTGAATAAGATAGAACAGGAATGACAACATTTAGCATATGGGTCAGTTGGTATATTTAGAAACTGGATGAAGAGACAAGAGTTGCTGGTTTTGTTTTTCCATTCTGATAGCACATCTGAGATCTGAGTAAAGCCTCTTCCTCAGTAGATCATTGCTTGAGATCCAGTTCCTTGATCTGTGTTTCCATACTCTTAAACATTGAACATTATGGAACAGACCTAACTATTTTCTGTGATTCTTTTGATTTGTGACTTTATAATTTGTTGAATTTCTGTGCCTCCATGATTTTATCTTTAAAAGTCATCTCAAAGGTCCCTTGTAGCTCTTATTGTTCAGTGATATTAATGAAAATTTGCAGTGTTAGAGACACTGTCATTTTTTTTCAGTTGGTTGCCAGGACATCATTTCTTCTGTTTTCCCCTTCCTTTTCCCACTCCCAGACTTAACTAGTTCCTCCCTGATCTCCTGAGCTTTTGCACATGATAATGCTTCAGGGCTAAGTCATGGCCTCTGCTTCTTTCCATCTATACTCAATTTCTTGGTGAGCTCATCTGATTTCATAACTTCAGCGTTTATATACTAGCAACTCACAAATTTATCTTTTCTGAATTCCAGGCATAGCACCTATACTTGACTATGTAATAGACATCTCAAACTTAAAACATGCTGAAACTGAACTGTTGATAATATTTCCCCAACCCAAAACTTATTTCTGCTCCATCTTAAGTTTTGGCAGCAACATCCTTAGAGTTGCTAAGGCCAGACCTCACCGTGATGCTTCTTTCTTTGGTACTCTTATACTCCATCTGCAAATCCTGTTATTGAAACCAACAGTGTTTTATTAGTAGTCTGTTACTACTGCCCTGGTCGAGGTTGCATTGCCTCTTGCCTGGATGATGGCAGTAGCCTGTCCCTCTGCTTTTAACTTCAGTCAGGCTATTCTTAGCAGACAGAATGAAACCTCTGCCTCTCTGAAAACACAACTCCACACTAAAATTTTTCACTGTCTTCTCTTTTTGCTGAGTTAGCCAGCAGTACTACCACTTCTGATTATCTTCCTATAAATAGTTGAAAGATTATAGTGTATACAGAGACAGAAAACTTGAATTTTTTTATCAGATCACTATTGTCAGCTATTCTCATTTTCTAAGGCAGGTCAAAAAGCTGAATTTGGTCTTTTTTCATATCTGTATTGTTCAAATAATAAAAGGTATCAGAGACATTAGATAAAATAGGTGAGATTGGATATCCATGGGTTTACTGGCCCTCCCCCTGTCCCACCAGCTTTGCTGAGGTAATAGACCTTCAGTGTATTTGTAAATGTCAATATTTAGGCTAATTTGGAATCATTATGTTGGAAAACAGTTTGTTAATCTGAATCTTTTATTAGTATATGTGGATGATGATTTACCTTTAATATTTGATGACTTACGTGTTAGTACGGTTTATTTCTTTACTTCATAACATAACCCCACATTGAAACTATTTTCTAATGTTTTTCCCCTGACACCTCTTATGACTAAAGGTGTCTGTTTACCTGGGGAAGAAAATGACAACACGTAAAAATAGCATTCATTGATACTGCTCTTTCAAAAGACATGAACAGGCAGAGAATATTTGAATGGTTGATAAGCTGTGCTCAGTACCATTAGTCATCAGGGAAGTGCAAATTAAAATCATAGTTAGATACCACTGTAGTGATGGTGGTTTAGTCACTAAGTCACATCTGACTCTTTGGAACCCCATGGATTATAGCCCACCTGGCTTCTCTGTCCATGGGATTTTCCAGCCAAGAACATTGGAGTGAATTACCATTTCCTTCTCCAGAGGAACTTCCAGACCCAGGGATCGAACCCAGGTCTCCTGTGCTACAGACGATCTCCTGCATTGCAGGTGGATTCTCGATAGACTAAGCCACCAAGGAAGCCCATGATACCACTACACACTTGTAAATGGTTCTCATGCATTACTGGTAATAATGTGGTTCAGCCACTCAACCAGCTGTTCTTGCCAAAGCATATACCTTCAATATGGCATAACAGTTCTACTCCTCAGTATTATATGTAAGAGAAATCTGAGAGAAATGAGTGTGTATGTCTACCAGAAGACTTGTGCAAGAATAGTCATAGCAGATTTATTCAAACTGCAAGTAACCCAAATGTCTATAAGCAAGAGAATGGCTATATAATGGATTAATTGTACTCTGAAACACTACATAGCAGTAAGAAAAAAGTCATGTTCATGTTGACACAATAACATGAATGATTCTCATAGACATGTTCAGTGACAAAAGCTAGACACAACGAAGTACATACTGTATGATTTCATTTTATGAAATTCAAGATGAGTCAAAACTAATTTTGGGTGATAGAAACCATGACAGCGGTGGGGATAGGTAAGGCTCATGAATAAGAGGGGCAAGAGGGAGGCTTTTTGAGTGCCGGAAGTACTCTATATTTTAATCTAGATGGTGATTGCTATGAATGTATACATATATAAAAATTCATCTAGCTGTCAGGCAGTTTACTCTTAGTACACCTTAACAAAAAATTATAACAAAAAACCTGCCATTCTCTTTAAGTAGATGCTCTTTAGGTAGCATTCAGTGTTTTGACTGAAAATAGATTTATTTATTGATGGTCTTCTGGAAGATCCTTGACAGACAAGTTAGTCTATAATACAAACAATTCAGTGCTTTTTATTGTACATATTAAAGGCCCCACCTAGTCCATATGATGAAGAAGGCAATGGCAACCCACTCCAGTACTCTTGCCTGGAAAATCCCATGGACGGAGGAGCCTGGTAGGCTGCAGTCCATGGGGTCTCAACAAGTAGGACACGACTGAGCAACTTCACTTTCACTTTTCACTTTCATGCATTGGAGAAGGAAATGGCAACCCACTCCAGTGTTCTGCCTGGAGAATCCCTGGGACGGGGGAGCCTGGTGGGCTGCCATCTGTGGGAGTCACACACAGTCAGATACGACTGAAGCGACTTAGCAGTAGTAGCAGCAGTCCATATGAATGAATATTTAATTAGCCATATTAACTGTGCTTATTCAAGTTTGAGATCTGAATAAAGTTAATTTACTGAAGATAGTTTATAAGGTACTCACTCATCAGTCATCAGTTCAGTTGCTCAGTGTGTCTGACTCTTTGTGACCCCATGGACTGCAGCACACCAGGCTTCCCTGTCCATCACCAACTCCCGAAGCTTGCTCAAACTCATGCCCATTGAGTCAGTGATGCCATTCAACCATCTCATCCTCTGTCGTCCCCTACTTCTGCCTTCAGTCTTTCCCAGCATCTGGTCTTTTGCAATGAATCAGTTCTTTGCATCAGGTGACCAAAGTATTGGAGTTTCAGCTCACTTATATCCACTGATTAAAATTAGCTAACACATTTTGAAATTTCATATTCTTGCTTGGCTGTTAGGATTTGTTTTTAATAGATTTATGCTAATGTTACACATTATATGCTAAAAATCTCAAGGTTATCAGTAATATGAATTTAGTCAGTACTTTGTGAAAAGAAAAATAAATGAAAACTAAAGATTGTATTTTTAGTTGTATATTTTTCTCACATTACCAAGTTTAGATTCAAAATTTCATGTAGAGCAGTCAAAAAATGTACACATATCTTTATACCATCAAAGATGGTATATACTTTCTATCGTACTTAGGGCCAGAAGAATAAGTTTTGTTTTAATGTTAATTTTATTACAACTAATTTTGAAAAAATTGTTGTTGTTTACATTGATTTTGTGTTCAACTTTTAAGAACTTTGCATATAAGTTTCTTTTTAAACCAGTTAATTCTTAATGGTTTATGAATACCTTTCCAACATTATGAAAGTTTTCAAGCATACAGGAGACTTAAAACTTCTCTCATGGAGATTGTTATTAATTAAATCCAGTTACAACTCTAGATTTTCCTTCAGTTTTCAGAACAAACTGTCCCTTTGCATTCCCACAACAGTGTACAGGATGCCAATTGCTCCACATCCTCGCCAACAAATGTTATTTTCTGTTTTTTTAATAGTAAACCAGCCAAATGGATATAAGGTAGTGTGTGAGGTTTATTTTTTTGTTGTTAACAAGTTGTAGGAGTTCTTATATATATAAATTCTTACATAGTTGTATATATAGTTCCTGTATATAATTCCCTTGTCAGATGTATGATTTTGTAAATATTTTCTCCCCATTGTGTGAGTTGCCTTTCACTATTGATTATACTCACTGCATAGGAAGATTTATTTTAAAACTTTTTTTTCTTTACATAGGAGTTCTTAATTTTGATATAGTTGTAGACCAGTTTTTCTATTTTTTATTTTGTTAGCTGTGCTTTTGCCTGTCCTTTGATATGCTGGAAATCATGGCCTGCTGCACTGTCATGGAGCTTTCACCCTATGTTTCACCTTCTGAGAGTTTTATAATAAGTTTTAGTCTTGGGAATTCCCTGGCAGTCCACTAGTTAGAACTCACTTTTTTTACTACGGGGTGTGGGGTTTGATCCCTGGATGGCAATTAAGATCCCACAAGCCAGGCACAGCAGCCAAAAGTAGTTTTAGTGTTAGCTTTAGGACTTTGATCCATTTTGAACTCATTTTTTTCCCTAATTTTTCAAAAATTGAAGAATGGTTAACATGTTGTTAGTTTCACATGTAAAGTGATTCAGTTGTACATACATATTCTTTTTCTGATTCTTTCCCATTGTAGGTTATTACAAGATATTGAGCATAGTTCTCTGTGTTAATTTTTATATAGGATACAAGGCAAGGTGGGAGCTTTTAAAATACAACTTTTTTTATTATTTTTTTTTTTATTTTTAATTTTATTTTTAAACTTTACAATATTGTATTGGTTTTGCCAAATATCGAAATGAATCCGCCACAGGCATACATGTGTTCCCCATCCTGAACCCTCCTCCCTCCCCAGACCATCCCTCTGGGTCGTCCCAGTGCACCAGCCCCAAGCATCCAGTATCGTGCATCAAACCTGGACTGGTGACTCGTTTCATACATGATATTATACATGTTTCAATGCCATTCTCCCAAATCTTCCCACCCTCTCCCTCTCCCACAGAGTCCATAGACTGTTCTATACATCAGTGTCTCTTTTGCTGTCTTGTATACAGGGTTATTGTTACCATCTTTCTAAATTCCATATATATGCGTTAGTACAGTGTATTGGTGTTTTTCTTTCTGGCTTACTTCACTCTGTATGATAGGCTCCAGTTTCATCCACCTCATTAGAACTGATTCAAATGTATTCTTTTTAACGGCTGAGTAATACTCCATTATGTATATGTACCATAGCTTTCTTACCCATTCATCTGCTGATGGACATCTAGGTTGCTTCCATGTCCTGGCTATTATAAACAGTGCTGCGATGAACATTGGGGTACACGTGTCTCTTTCCCTTCTGGTTTCCTCAGTGTGTATGCCCAGCAGTGGGATTGCTGGATCATAAGGCAGTTCTATTTCCAGTTTTTTAAGGAATCTCCACACTGTTCTCCATAGTGGCTGTACTAGTTTGCATTCCCACCAACAGTGTAAGAGGGTTCCCTTTTCTCCACACCCTCTCCAGCATTTATTG
>NW_011494362.1:157183-166092 GCF_000754665.1 Bison bison bison | reverse complement strand
TTTGCATTCCCACCAACAGTGTAAGAGGGTTCCCTTTTCTCCACACCCTCTCCAGCATTTATTGCTTGTAGACTTTTGGATCACAGCCATTCTGACTGGCATGAAATGGTACCTCATAGTGGTTTTGATTTGCATTTCTCTGATAATGAGTGATGTTGAGCATCTTTTCATGTAAAACACAACTTTTGAAAATTTTATTGAAGTTTAATTGACCTTAAATTACACACATTAAAAATATACAGTTTGATAATTTAGACACATATACATCCATGAAGCTGTCACAAATCAAGATAGTGAACATAATCAACATACTCCAGAGTTTTCTAGTGGGTTCCTTTGTAATTGCTTCTTCCACACTTCCTGCTCCGCCATCTCCCAGCAACCACTTATCTGCTGTCACTATAGATTAGTTTGCATTTTATGGAGTTTAATATAAATGACAGTTCCAACAGCATTTAGATAAAAAACTATTTGTACTATAATTTTTTTCTAATAGATAAAATATAGACCTATGTTGTGACACTGATTTTATTTTAGTTTAGAACAGCCTTTCTCAATTAGCTTTAAGTTGTATGCACTGAAGCAGTATTTCTCAGAAATTAACTTGCATCAGAATCACCTGGAGTATCTGTTAAACCACCCAAGAGGTTCTAATTTAGTAGATCTGGGATGAGGCTAAGAATTTTCATTTCTTACAAGTTCCCAGGTGATACTGATGCTACTGTTTGTAGAAACTGTATGAAACACATTTCATCAAGAAATTTGTTGCTGATAATAAATTAACTTTCCTAAGCATGAGATGGTACTGTTTATATAACCATTCTTAGGGAAATTGAGACTATACTTAATTATCTCTCTTCTCTTATTAAAATGGGGAACCCAGTTGAAAAAGACTGGTTTGGAATTATCTATGTCAGACTTTATTTTTTGGGGCTCCAAAATCACTGCAGGTGGTAATTGCAGCCATGAAATTAAAAGACCCTTACTCCTTGGAAGGAAAGTTATGACCAACCTAGATAGCATATTTAAAAGCAGAGATACTACTTTGCCAACAAAGGTCCGTCTAGTCAAGGCTATGGTTTTTCCAGACATGTATGGATGTGAGAGTTGGACAGGGAAGAAAGCTGAGCACAGAAAAATTGATGCTTTTGAACTGTGGTGTTGGAGAAGACTTGAGAGTCCCTTGGACTGCAGGGAGATCCAGCCAGTCCATCCTAAAGGAAATCAGTCTTGGGTGTTCATTGGAAGGACTGATGTTGAAGCTGAAACTCCAGTACTTTGGCCAACTCATGGGAAGAGTTGACTCATTGGAAAAGACCCTAATGCTGGGAAGGATTTGGGGCAGGAGGAGAAGGGGATGACAGAGGATGAGATGGCTGGATGGCATCACCGACTCAATGGACATAGATTTGGGTAGACTCCGGGAGTTGGTGATGGACAGGGAGGGCTGGCGTGCTGCAATTCATGGGATCGCAAAGAGTCGGACACGACTGAGCAACTGAACTGAACTGAATGAGTGGTGAAAATGGACATGTTGTTTAATAATCTTCTACATTTAAAATAGTTCACTATTATGTTATTTCACTATTCATAAATTATTTATATAGTAACTGGTCAAATAATTTTTTAACAAATGCTTAGAATCCTTTCTGGTTAGGTAGGCAGCATTTTCTAGATAAATATTTGCTTTATAAACATTTAGAAGCATGAATATTAAGCAAAAAGCTTTCTTTTTTCAGAATGTTATGGAGTGATTTATTTTCTTTCATTCATTTAAAATTTTTTATTGTAGTTGCTAAGTTACAGGTATACAGTGTAGTGATTTTCAAGTTTTAAAGGTTGTATTCCATTTGTAGTTATAAAATATTGGCTATATTACTGTTGAGTGCTTAGTTGTGTCCGACGCTTTGCAACCCCATGGACTTCAGCCTGCCACGTTCCTCTGTCCGTGGAATTTGTTGTACAATATATCATGCAGCTTATTTTATACCTAATAATTTGTACTTCTTACATCCCTGGGCTTCCCTGGTGGCTCAGATGATCAAGTATCGTGCAGTGCAGGAGACCCAGGTTTAATCCTGGGGTCAGGAAGCTACCCTGAAGAAGGGTATGGCTACTAATTCCAGTATTCTTGCCTAGAGAATTCCATGGACAGAGGAGCTTAGGGGCTACAGTTCATGGGGTCACAAAGAGTCAGACACAACTGAGTAACTAACACTAACACATCCCTACCCCTATATTGCCCCTCCCTTCTCCTCTCTCCCACTGCTAACCACTAGTTTTTACTTGTTTGTTATAGTCACTAGTTTGTTTTCTTTTTTAGATTACACATTTAAATGTTGTTATATTTTGTGTGTGTGACATATCACTTAAGCATAATGCTCTCCAAGTAATTTTATACTTTCTTGAAAGTAAAGGATATTTGCTTGATGGTATCTTGTTCTTAGAGTTACACAGAAAGGAAGTTTCACATGTTACTTTGTCACTTTAAGTTTATATCTAAAGAAATGGATAGAAAGTTAAGTCAGTAGATAAAGCTGACCAGAAGGAGCTAAGGCAATTTGAGTTATCTTAAGAAACAGAAAGATTTACTTGTTTTAATATATATATATATATATTTGTACTTCTTACATCCCTGGGCTTCCCTGGTGGCTCAGATGATCAAGTATCGTGCAGTGCAGGAGACCCAGGTTTAATCCTGGGGTCAGGCTAAGCCTACCATACCATATATATGTATGGTAGGCAGATATATAATTATAAATTTCTAAGACTTAATTATATGATTGAGATAAAAATCTTTTTTAGCTCCAGTAGTTTTCATATTATATGATTGAGATAAAAATCTTTTTTTAGCTCCAGTAGTTTCCATATTGGAGAAGGCAATGACACCCCACTCCAGTACTCTTGCCTGGAAAATCCCATGGATGGAGGAGCCCGGTAGGCTATAGTCCATGGGGTCGCTAAGAGTCAGACACGACTGAGCGACTTCCCTTTCACTTTCCACTTTCACGCATTAGAGAAAGAAATGGCAACCCACTCCAGTGTTCTTGCCTGGAGAATCCCAGGGATGGGGGAGCCTGGTGGGCTTCGTCTATGGGGTTGCATAGAGTCGGACACGACTGAAGCGACTTAGCAGCAGCAGCAGCAGTTTTCATATTTCTTCAGAAAACATCTACTTTGTCATGCAAACTGTTTTCAACTGGGATATCTTCCTGTTTTGAATTTTAGGGCAGCAGCAATGACTCTGCGCACGGTATTGTTGTCATTACAAGCTCTGCTGGCAGCTGCAGAACCCGATGATCCACAAGATGCAGTAGTAGCAAATCAGGTAAGATAGGTACTTTTGAAAGACTGCCTTATCTAGTGGTTTGCAGTGTTAGAACATAAGCATATATCTATTGAAACTAAATCTGGAAATGGTTTCCTTTCTTGCTGTGAGATTATTATATTACATATAATAGTGAAAACCTAATTTAGTGATTTTTTTAACATAGTAGTTTAATTGGGTGTATTAAATAAACCCAGTACAGTCAGTTGCTTTTTTCTAATATATTGTGCCGTTTTCAAGAATTACATAGTGAACACCCATTTATCTGCCTACTGTCTTGATTCTGTGCTTAACATTTTACTTCATGTGTGTGTCCATTTGTCTTTTAATTCAGTGATGATCTTTCCCTGATGATACTGTTAATCAGCTCCAGCTGTGGCACTGAAGTGGCATGATGAAGGTTATCAAAGACCTTGTTGTTGCCAAATGGAATAAATATTTTTCAGTTCTGATCTTTGATTTCCAAGGCAGAGGTTAGCAAATTACAACCAGACTGGCTGTTTTTGTAAATAATGTTTTATTGGAACACCCCCATTTGTTTACAGCAGAAAGTGGCAGAATTGAATAATTATGACAGGGACCACAAGGTCTGAAAGCCTGAATAATTATTATAAGAAAGTTTGCCAGCTCCTACTCTAAACCATTAGGATTTATTGAGCCTTGTAAGATTTTTTGTTTTTTTTTTTTTAACCCAGAAGTTTTTTTCATCTCTTGACTTCTCTTCCTGTCTTTGTAGTTGTGGTTGTTCCCTCTTAGTTCCTACCATTACTCCCTCAGCCCCGCTTTTTTTTTTGCCATGTTGCCCACCCTCTAAAATCTTAGTTCCCCAACCAGGAATGGAACCCTTGCCCCTGCAGTGGAAGTGTGGAGTTCTAATCATTGGGCTGCCAGGGAATTCCCTCTCCTCTCTTTTAAATATACTTCCTCAGTTCTTATTACATCCTTTCTTTCACTTTCCATTTTATACTTTTATTTGGATGATCATATCCACACTGATGTTGCCACCTGTATGTTGATACAATAGTCAGGCTTGACCTTTCTCCTAAACCCAAAAACCTGTTTGGAACCAGAGAGCTCTATATGAATATCCCATGAGTACCTTAGTGCAACATTCCCATAACTGAAAGCAGACTCTTAAACCCTGTGAACCTGTCCATCCTTCTACAGACAGCTTGTTTATATATCCAAGTCACAGATATGGAGTACTTCTCTATGTCTCCTTTTCTCTCATATCTCAATATGTCTGTCATAATACTTCTCTAACTGCTTTCGTTCACATATTTAAAAATTCTCATTTGACTGCTCTGATGGAATTTCCTACTTCAGCCTTTTCTTTTTACCTTCTACACTGATAGCAGTTAGCTTTATAAAGTTCAAATCCTATTTCATTTTACTATTAAAACCTATTAACACCTCTACTGTCACCTACTTGGTAAATCCAAATTACTTAGTTTGAAAAGTTCCTCCATGATTTGAACTATGTCCTAAATTCTTCAATTCAGTTCAGTCGCTCAGTCATGTCTGACTCTTTGCAACCCCATGAACAGCAGCACACCAGGCCTCCCTGTCCATCACTAACTCCCAGAATCCACCCAAACCCATGTCCATCAAGTCAATGATGCCATCCAGCCATCTCATCCTCTGTCATCCCCTTTTCCTCCTGCCCTCAATCTTTCCCAGCATCAGGGTCTTTTCCAATGAGTCAGCTCTTCGCATCAGGTGGCCAAAGTATTGGAGTTTCAGCTTCAGCATCAGTCCTTCCAATGAACACCCAGGATTGATCTCCTTTAGGATGGACCAGTTGGATCTCCCTGCAGTCCAAGGGACTCTCAAGAGTCTTCTCCAACACCACAGTTCTAAATTCTTACTGTTCCTCAAACTCACGCTATTCAAGATTGTCGTTCCTACATGTCATTCCACCCAGTCTGTCATGTTTCCTGCCTAAGAAAACTTTTCCTTTTACAAACTTCTTCCTTTCCTTTGAAAAACTGTTCACTCCCTATTTTATGTATATTCCTGTTAATATGTTCTACTATTATTTGCCATAGAGTGCTTTGAATTATGGTTTAACATGTTATATATGTTCTATTGATTTCAGTTTTGATAGAAGCATGGCTTGGACCTCAGCTTTGATTTCCTGTTGAGTTCTGAGCCTCAGAGGTTGAGATTGGACTCAGTTTTCTTTTGACTCTGTTGGGTCATCTCACTTATTTCCTTGTTAATAATGGTAGAAACTAGATTTATAATTTTAATGTATAGAAATACTACTCTGTGTATAAAACATCTTAAGAAATATTAAAGCAAATTTAATATTTTAAATTTATAATTTGCTTTATTAAGTAATGGTAGTCTCAGAATACTTGAGAATAAATTTACCTCTTCCAATGCATATGAAGAATCTTACATTTTAAAAAGTGCTCTGTCGTGAGTTCATAATCATCTCAAAACGTGCTATAAGTTAGGATTGCACATGGAGTTTCCTTAAATCACTACGGTAATAGAACTCTCACAAAACAGCCAACTCTCTGTATTCTAGCCCAAGCTGTGATTAATACAAAAATTGGTCACATTTATTAGTTACTGTCCACTTAATTTTAGAAGCTAGTAATTCTGTTTATCTGTGTAATGTTTGCCACTGCACGATGATTAGAGGCATCTCTGATAACTCCATTTAGTGTTAGTTTTCTACTACTTTGTTGAAATTGGAGATTAAAGTTGATAAATATTATATATCTTTGTTTTTCTTTCATCAGTGCAACTTGTGAATTGCAGGTTCACGTTAAACAGTCTTTTCTTCAGTGACATAGTTTGTTTGCTATGGAAAGTGAATCAGTCACATTTAAAAAATCTAATCTACATTTATTTAGAAAAATCAGGTTTTTAGGCAATTAAGAGATGAGTTCCTATTTTTAATACTATAACTGCATTGTCATATCAATCAATTTTTCCCCCATATAGTACAAACAAAATCCTGAAATGTTCAAACAGACAGCTCGACTTTGGGCACATGTGTATGCTGGAGCACCAGTTTCTAGTCCAGAGTACACCAAAAAAATAGAAAACCTATGTGCTATGGGCTTTGATAGGGTAAGTACATAAAGGCATGTTGATTTTTATTTATTTGTTAAATTATTGTTGCAAATCCTTGGCTGACAAAAGTGGTTCAGCGGTACTCTAAATCTAATTTTGATAAGCAAACTTTGTTATTAAAACTAGTGATTTTTTTTTAAACTTTGGCTGGTTCAGTCATTGATTTTATTTTAAAAAATAATTTTATTTATTTATTTTTGGCTGTGCTGGGTCTTCACTGTTGCTCGGGCTTTTTCTCTAGTTACTGCAAGCTGGGGCTACTTTCTAGTTGTGGCCTGCGGGCTTCTTACTGTGATGGCTTCTCTTGTTGCGGCACATATCGTCGTGACTTCCTGGGTTGTAGAGCACAGGTTCAGTAACGGTGGCACACGGGCTCAGTTGCTTCACTACATGTGGGATCTTCCCCAGCCAGGAATCAAACCTGTGTCTTCTGCATTGGCAGGCGGATTCTTTACTTCTGAGCCACCAAAGAAGCTCTAGTCGTTGGTTTTAGAGTTTTTAATGCACTTCAAGTGCAAGGTAACTTAAAAATGAAAAAACAAGGTGTGGTTTTTTTAATATAAAGACAGTGAGTGATACAGTATTTTAAAAATATTTCCTTGAGATTTTATTTTGTCCCCTTTTCTTTTCTACAGAATGCGGTAATAGTGGCCTTGTCTTCAAAATCATGGGATGTAGAGACTGCAACAGAATTGCTTCTGAGTAACTGAAACATAAAGAGAGATGCTGATATAGTCAAGCTTGCCCCTTCTTGGAGGAGCATCAACATCTGTTATTTTTAGGATTCTGCATAGATTTCTTTTAAACTGGCATTCTTGCCTAATGATGTTATCTAGGCACCATTGGAGACTGAAAAAAATCCCTGCTCTGTAAATAAAGCTAATTAAACGTCTGTGTAAATTTAAAAAGGGGAAATACTTTAATTTTTTTCTTACTTAATAGTGTAAAAATTCTTTTGAGCTAAGCTAAAACCATGGAAAAAACATGCTACTTTAGTGTTTAGCAGTATACCAAGACTAGCAAGAGTTTGCTTCAGGATTTCGTTGAATAATTAAGATAATATTTTGAGTGTGTCAGGGCCATTCAAATTGTTGGTGTTGCATCACAGCTACCTTAACTGTTTTTAACATGGATCCTCTGTGCCTGTGAATTTACTTGCATGCTTGTACTTGACTTCTTAGGATGGGTAGCTGAAAAGACCACCATTTTAAGCATTTGAGAATTCTTCAATATGAGATTTATCCAGAAATGAAGATGGTGACCTAGTCAGAGCCTTTTTTGTCCTTGTCAACAGACTATGACAACATATCTGTTTTTCCCCTCTTTCCACACACAGCTAATATTCTAATATTAAATTTCTCAATATTTGGTGGGGAAATGTGCTGAAGGACAGTATCCCTTGCTCCATTTTAGGTCATCCATTTGGAATGTTTTGTCACAATTCTCCACTCTTAAAACTTTCCTATATAAGTAAATAATGTTGTAAAAATGGAGCTGCCAATTTTGTTTCTTTTTTTTTTTTGTAAAAACAGTAAATTCTTAATGTTGCAGTATTCCCAGATTAAATGAAAAGAACCCAGCTTAACTTTTCAGTGAATTTAACATCTTTCGATTTTTGAACTGGTGGAATTTTTCTTTGAGAACTTGCAAGGATGAAATCAACTGTTTGCAGGTTTTTTAGCCTGATTTTGGCTTTATAGAGATTGCTTGCACTTCCCCCTGTTAACACATGAAAGCTGTGTTGGTGTTTTACTGTACATACTTCAGATGCACATAGGAATAGAAGTGTGTTATAAATCTAGCTTTCTTTATGATGTTTCTGATAATATGAGAATTGAAAACTTTACCTTCTCTTGTACATAGTCAGACTTTCTATACGTATTAAAGTTACACTTCACTCTAAGTTCAAAGTTTGAAAATTATTAGTTTTGCAAGCTTTAACACTAATGTGAACATTTTATGAAGGGTGAAATGGATTTGTGTAGGCAGTTCTATACGTAGAAACACAGTTCTTATTAAATATTCAGGACCAATGCAGAAATAACAAAAATGTAATGAAATCTGAATGAATTAAAGTAAGGCTGTATATGGAAAGTCATATTATAAAAAGTTTGCTTTCTTCAAGTGTTATTTATCCTTGTTCTTTATTTTTATAGTTTGCTTCGTCTCTTATTTTCTGAATTACTGCATTCTTTTGTATTTGATTTTTGTAGTAGAATATTTAAATTTCTTTCTATTTTCCTTTTTTCATAAATTGTATAGCTTTATTTGTTATGGTTACAATGGAGATTACATTCAAAAAGCAATGGTTATAATGTGAATTTATACCAGCTTATAATTGGGCTTCCCTTGTGGCTCAGCTGGTAAGGAATCCTGCAATGAGGGAGACCCGGGTTTGATCCCTTGGTTGGGAGATCCCTGGAGAATTCCATGGAGCGTATAGTCCACGGGGTCGCAAAGAGTTGGACACGACTGAGCAACTTTCATTTTC
>NW_011494362.1:136858-157083 GCF_000754665.1 Bison bison bison | reverse complement strand
GAATTGAAAACTTTACCTTCTCTTGTACATAGTCAGACTTTCTATACGTATTAAAGTTACACTTCACTCTAAGTTCAAAGTTTGAAAATTATTAGTTTTGCAAGCTTTAACACTAATGTGAACATTTTATGAAGGGTGAAATGGATTTGTGTAGGCAGTTCTATACGTAGAAACACAGTTCTTATTAAATATTCAGGACCAATGCAGAAATAACAAAAATGTAATGAAATCTGAATGAATTAAAGTAAGGCTGTATATGGAAAGTCATATTATAAAAAGTTTGCTTTCTTCAAGTGTTATTTATCCTAAATTATAATGGTTAAGTGTTTGGAAAATAGTTTTGAACCATAAATTCAGCATAATTTCATTTGACTTCTCAGTAATCTTAGAAGCAATAAAAAGAACCATTATTAAATATATTGTAATGTTAAGATGTGAAGGTTCTTCCAGAAACTTGTAAGGCTTTCCTAATCAGTAGTAAAACTCTTGTAGTTGATTTTATTGCATACTAAACACAAGTTGCTGTTTTTTCCCCTTTGTTTGCCTAAGTATAAATTTCTTTATACAATCACCTTCTTTAATTGTAATTTAGTTACTTTCTAAAGATGCCAAAGGAAACAAGATTTTCTTTATTTATTTTAAATAGCTAAAACCATGTACTTTTCTTTATATTTTGAGGTAAGGTTGGAATTGTGTGAAAATGTGGACAGTTTTTGTTCCATCGTTGTTTAGAATTAATTTGTTTTGTTTTGTTTAGTGGAGGGTGGCTTGGTAATGTTAGTAATATTTGCGTTATTTTAAATATCAAACACCTCTACCCAGTTTACTATTTGCCTGTATTATCAGGGTATATTTAATTGTCCTGTGGTTTGACAAATGAGAGAGAGAACTCAGAAGTTACTAAGGATCAAGCATTGTATGCTTTGCTCTTGGCGGCAGCTGTAACTTGCCTATGACTTTTATGCACATTAGCCCCTTAGGGTATACTCATCTAGCTGCAATTCAATATCCCCAGTGTCCAGGAAATGGAAAACTACAATATTTGGTATGAGAGGTTCTCCATAATGGATTTTCATTTCAAAAATTTACCTCATTTACATTTAATGTGATTATCTGTTTTCTGGTACATTTCCCACTATCGCCTTCTTACTGGGTTTTTTTGTTTGTTTGTTTTTTTCCTATTTTCTACAGGTAGATTTATTTCCCCAAACATAAAAATAAACGCATTTGCTTTTTTCTCTTGTCTTATATATGTTTAGAAAAAGAACAGTAAAAGTACAGGTCTAGGGAAAGCATACCCTGTTGGAAATTATTTTTATAATTCTCAATGGTTTGTGATTTGTTAGTTGTAAAGGCTTCAAAAATTATAGTTAAATGTATGTGTAGTTTTATCCCATCTGGGCAGATAATTTGCTACAAGTCACTGATACTCAAATAGTCTTCTGTGATGATCAGGTCTGTTTCCTGAGTGTGTGTCTGACTTTTAAAAGAACAAATAATTAGTTGTGTTAGTATTTCAGTACAGACTGAATGAATAAGTAGCAGTTTGTGATCCAAATAAGTATGCGGTAAGGTATATAAATATTTGAGGAACTTGGTACTAAATTAGATGCCCCATGCTGGCTCCCCCAAATGTTTGGAATTGTGGCTGTGATTTACATAAACACATAATGCATTCAAGTATATATATGTGTGTTTATATTCTGACCATTTTGCTTTTGAGAAGCATTTTCTGTGAAATGAAAGGCTGGGTTTTTTTCTTTTTTGGGGGAAGTGTTTCACATTTGTGATTGCTGATAGTGCATAAAACTATGCAAAATAATTTTAAAGTATGAGAAAGAACTGGCAGATAAAGTACATATTGCTTATTTTTGCAGTACAGAATGCAGCATGTTGTGTTACTGCTGCTTAACAAGTTTATCAGTGTGAAAAGCAATTCTTAGCTCTAAGTGTATGCCTGATTTGAGCTTTTAAAACTCTGCAATAGGGGTGTAATAATGTGTCCACGATCCTTGTTAGTAACACAGGAAACAGAAACTTTGTTTTTTTAGTTTTGTTTTAGAGATAGATTTGGGCATGGGACAGTTGGAGCCATGTATACTTTCTTGTACATAGATGGAAACAGTGTTTGGATAGGAAAGAGGAAGCTGTTTACAGTTAACTTTATTTCATGGATTTTTACAAAATAATGTATGACTCACTTTTTACTTGTACGAACCATTGATTTTGAAAATTTGCATTTCCATTCTTTTAGTACTAGTTAAAAATAAATGCTTAACATCAGCTGTTTAC
Organism: Bison bison bison; assembly: GCF_000754665.1. Taxonomy (NCBI): domain Eukaryota; kingdom Metazoa; phylum Chordata; class Mammalia; order Artiodactyla; family Bovidae; genus Bison; species Bison bison. Next base: position 154,791 of record NW_011494362.1, on the reverse strand, counting down.
TATCACTGGGGAAGAAGTTAACTTGAAATATTTACTGATAAATAGCCTTTTCTTAAAGTGTGACTTTTCTGCCTTGTCTGCATACTATGTCACATGTTCTATTTGCACTGTTGCAATATGGGTCAAAAGTCTTGTGGCATAGGGCTAGGGAAATGTCAGTCTCTCACTTGTCCCATTTGTTCTGTTACTGTTCTGTGGGACTGATCTACCCTCATAAACCTGTGATCATCGCCTAAATGTTAAGTTGTGAATGTGTCACCTTTTGCTTGGTTATTTCAACCAGGCATTGAATATATATGTATATGTATATATTCAATGCTGCTGTATATAATCAGATGTGGCACAGTTTATCAGTTTGGTCCTGGGGGTGAATGGATTCAGAAATCATTTGCACTGTGCTGTTAAATGATCCTTGTGTGCTTGCTGTTACCTACTTTTTACAGGCATCGTAATAAAAGCTAGACTATTTCTTTGGGGGGAAAGAGACTTATTTAATGTAATTTAAAGACTTTTCCAATAGAAAATGGAATACTATTGAAAATAATATCTATTTTTTAGCTTTCAGCAATTGATGGTGCTTTGTTGTGGTGTCTGCTGGAAGTCTACTGCCATTATAGGGATACTCATTAACCTCACCGAGAAAGAATCTTGCTTGTTAGCTTCTCTAGATCTCTATTCTAAACAATCTGTTAGTGATGATAAATTCTATAGGAGGATCTGTTCTGAGCCGTTAACTTCCTGTAAGGGGAAAATGGGTGGGTTACCAGAAAGACCATTGAAGCAGGGTGGGCTGGGGGTGGAGGGCTGGGTATTTGTCTTGAGAATTAAAAACTACGAAACACTTTTGTACACAACTGATTTTTTAAAAAATAAACACATTTTTAAAGATGTTGAATTTTTTTCCCCCCTTACTGGGAATTCTTAAAAATAAATGCATGTGTGTTTTCCCCTGAAAATGGTTTATATCTTCTTTCTGGGTATTCAGCAATGGACCGGCAATTAAGCCTCCACATTACTTTAAATAAGGAAAGGAACCAGGTGGATAGTTTTACTAGACAGCTTTATAGTGATGAGTGTATGTTGATAAGTGCAGTAAATTATATTTGTGCTTTGAATCGGAGTTAATTTTAATTGATTAAAAGTGAATTGGAGTTAATTTTAATTGATTATTTATTTGAAAATATAACATTATTTGGCTAGATTCTGATTCAGAAATTTAGAATAATCCAGAGGTAGTTGATACTGAAAGTAGTAATTTTAATTTTCATATAAGCACAAAAATCTTTCTGAAAAGGGTGCCTCTTACAATGGAAAGGACTGAATTGTTTCAGAAGTGGGTTATTCTGTACGTGGATTATTCCTGCCTCTCTTGATACTCATCATTAGAAGAGGCTATGCTGTTAGGATTTGTATTAATTATTTCAGATGACAAACTGATTGTTACTTTGTGTCTCTAGGACATTTATAACCAGCTTTCAGCAGGCCTGTGAGTTACTATAGCCTGGAGATGGAATTGATTCTCACTGGAGTAGCAGGATGAAGGGCTAAGGATGGTGCAGGCTATATATTTATGTATTTAAAGTCAAGGGAAAAAATGGAATTCAAGACCACTCATGATATTCCCTAGAACAGGATGGTCAAATCTAAAAGATGGTAAACACTTGGTATGTGCTTTGTTTCATCAAAGAGTTAACGTGAATTCTCTAAAATTTTCTGAGAGTATGTCCGGTAGTAATATACCATCTACTCAGATATTTATGTTGTAAAATTCATTTCCCATCATTTAATTTCAGTAAAAATACATTAAAGCACAACATTATAATTTTACTTATCTATTACAGTAAATTACTTTTTGATAGGATATTGACCAAAGTCAAGAAGGCCAAGCGGTTTTAAAATCAGTTAACGATACTTGATGCTTGTAGATCCTGTTTTCAAGAACACAGATAAAACAGGGTAAACACTAAAAAACTGGGCAAAATTTCAGAAACCCAAGTATTTTTTATTTCTTGCTGAGTTAATATACTTGGTACTTTGTTTCTTCCTTAGAGTATGTAGAGAATATACCTAATTGTTATGTAAGGGCAACAGATAGTGCCTTTTGTTTTACATAGCTAACATTCTAATTATCGTATTTAATCCTCAGCTCTCCGTTTTTAATATGTGAACTATATATTCCATTGCTATATATGTTCATTATTTGTATTATATTGGTTAATACTGAGGAATAGGATTAATGACATTCCACTGGTATCTCCGAACCATGTTCATAGGATTGCAGAATTTTAAGGAAAAGGAGATCTGTCAGTCTCCTTTTTAAAAATAGATCAATTTAAGTAGGATACCCAGTGAAAGTGAAAGTCGCTTAGTCATGTCCGACTCTTTGTGACCCCATGGACAGTCCATGGAATTCTCCAGGCCAGAATACTGGAGTGGGTAGCCTTTCCCTTTCCCAAAGGATCTTCCTAACTGAGGGATCGAACTCAGGTCTCCCACACTACAGGTGGATTCTTTATCAGCTGAGCCACAAGGGAAGCCCAAGAATACTGGAGTGGGTAGCCTATCCTTTTTCCTGAGGATCTTCCCAACCCAGGTATCCAAGCAGGGTCTCCTGCATTGCAAGCGATTCTTTACCAACTGAGCTATCAGGGAACCTAGTCATAGATTATTTTGGGGGGAAATCCCCTAATACTGTTATTTATGTTTGCCTACTAAACCTGGTAGGTGTTTGAGACCTGAAAGGTTATTCTTGTTTTCCTTAAAAATAGGAAATGTGGAGGGATCATTTGCAAGCGTGAATGAAAAGGAAAAAGAGTTCAGGTGAGAGGTCTTCAAGGAAAGTATATACAAACCAGTTCTCGTGGTGAGAATTGAACAGCATGTTTTGATGAACTAGGTTCAACTGTAGGGTGTCCTGACTTCTTCTAAATTTGCTTTACATGCACAAAACACTTTTCTGATATTTGGAAGAATAGAATAAATACCATTGTTTTTGGATTACGGGCTCTAAAAGTCATTGTATTCCATTACAGATACTTTAGTTCTTGATTTCATAATGTCATATTTCTGTGTATTTGAGGAGAAGAGGTAGTTCCTCTTGGTTTAACCTTAAGATGTCACATAGGACCTGGAGGTAAAATTAAAGGGCACAGTTTTAATAAACGTTCAGGAGAATCATCTGCTGAGGTGATTATTAGAGGGTTGATTTTCTCCATTAAAAATGTTTTTTTCAAATAATAAAGAGGTATTTTTGAAAATTTGTAATAGCAGAGAATCCTCAGTGTATATAATCTATGATCCTCTTCCTACCTCTGCTACTAGTCCATAGAGATAATAGTTTCTAAATTCCTCTGCTTAGGTTTTTTTTTTTTTTTTGAAGTTAATTACCTCCAGGTGACTAAACAGTACGCTTACTCCTCTTTTAACTCTAGGTTTTATTTATAACAGTAAGTTAATTACATTTCTATAGCATTAGTTATAACTAGTATCTCTTCACTCTCTATATCCCTAACCTTTGTCTTCATTTAGTAATGGAGTTTATATTGAGGGAGGGCTGTCAAATGCACAAAAGCATTGAGAAAGTAGTGTGATTTTAGGGGCAGGGAATGTACAGGTAAGGATTTACTCACGGAAACAAACTGCTTTAGAAATGAGGTAGAGGTAAGGTTCAAAAGTAAACTGAAAGGAAAACTGATAGCTAGATTGGGGTAATAATTAAAAGATGAAGAGATGGGGAGAGATGAGGAAAGGAAGGCAAGATGTAGTAGAAGATCAAGGCTGTGAACCTCTGGAAGGGAGGGTAGGAAGGGAAAAGAATGCCTGTACGGGAAGACATATGTAGGGAGTTTAGGCAAAGACCTTGGCCCTAAATGGTAATCTTTAATTTGTTCAAGTTACATTCTAGCCCCAGCCCTTTCAGCGCAATTCAGCAGAGTGATGATACTCTCTTCACTGGTCCTATGAGTAAGCTTCTCTTCCCAAGGATACCTCCTTACACTGTTTATTCCTTTCTATAGGTCTAGAGGTTTTTTGACACTATCCCTTTTTATAAAATTATTCATACTTTTATTTCCTTTTCCTACTCCACTTCCTATTACAGTTAACAAAATGCTGCTTCCTGAATAGTTTGCACCTTTTCTTTATTAACTCTATTTGGGCCTGGCCTTAATCGTAATACTTAATTTGGTCTGAAAATCCTATAGCTCTTCACTTCCAATTAGATACAAAAAAATGAGGCCTTGACTTGCCCGGAAATGATAAGAAATTTGTCTGACTGAGAACTTGGGTTTTCTATACACATATTTCTTGTTTTAGACTCCAAAAAGTTTTAACCCTGCATCCTAAAATTAAGTATTTTTGGATATTTTCTCCTTGCTGTATGGTTTTACACAGGTTAATGCTCTGTGATTGTCAGTGTTTGACTTTAAAACTGATAATCACAGTTTTTAAAAAAATTCATTGGCAATCCAGTGATAAGGATGTGGTGCTTTCACTATTGGGGCCTGAGTTCAGTCCTTGGTTGCAGAACTAAGATACTACAAGCCACATGGTGAAGCCAAAATTTTAAAAAATTCCTTGTGTAATTATTTTAAATAGCTATAAATAAGTCATTGAGTTGGGCTACCATATTTTACTTACTGGTTACCCTATTAGCTGTGTGGATAGTTTACCACTTTTATCTGTTACAAATTATGCTGCCTGGACTTTGACTTGACGTAATGGATACCACAAATGCTTTAGTACTAGCTGCCTTGTCGATAGAACGCCACTGAAATGACATATTTCTGAAGGTATAACTCTGGAGCCTGAGAATGGAAGCTGGACCATGGACCAAGGAGTAGAAACTGATTTCAATATAGTAGAGGAAGTGTAAACCTAATTAACTACAGAAGGAATGCTTATTTAGAAGCAAGCTGATTCGCTCCTTAAAATTCAGAACAACCTAGAAATGGGGGGGGGGGGGAATTGCTGCTGAATGTGGTGATCAGATTTTAAGCTGGAAATAGGGGTGATTGAAAGTCTGATTCTATGCAGTTAGGTAGCTAGATAGTTTACCTTTTACTGTGGAATGAAAATCGGTGTTTTGTGAATTTGAAACAAGTCTTCAAACAGATAACCAGACATGAATTGAAAATGAAGATAAAATTCTGTCTATTTGGATGGCATATTCATAGTTTCTAGAATAGTAACAGTTAGGTCTCAGGGGAAAAGAGGGAGGATTATTTTCTGTAGAAACTCAGTGGTCCTAGACAAAATACCTGGAAAGAGATCTGGACATCTGAAGATTTTCCAGTGAGAAAGATGAGTCCCCACCAAGTGAATTTTAAAATATGAATAAACTAAAAAATCAGATTTTTGAAGATTGACCCAGCACTAATAAAAACCAAAACAGAATCAATATAGAGATGAAAACCTGAAAATGAATGTTTTCAAAGATAAGAAATTGTATCCATGAAAAAGCTACAGAATGCCTTAGAAAATAGATTTTGTAAAATATAGTACAAGTTAATATATTTAAAACAAGTTTAAGGATTATGAAAAATAATAAAAATACAAAAAGATGGATTTTTTAAAAGATCACTCAAGAAGATCTAACATCTAACAAATTTCTTAAAGTATCAAAATAATTAAGGACACTTGACACACTATGCCACTTTGAGAGCACTTAGCAAAATGAATCCAGTGGATGGAAAAAGATCCACGATAAGGCATGATTTGTTTCAGAACAAGGCAAGATGAAAAAGTCCAAAAAAATGGGATTGGAATGTGGAGATTGGGCCCCTAAAATGAATTGGGAATAAGAATGGCATCAAGTTTCTCATCAGGAATGGGAAGCGATGCTTCTAAGTTCTGAGTGAAAATTATTTTTAACAATTCTACTTCAAGCTAAGGTGTCAAGTATAGAATGCTTTCCTATATTCAAGGTGTCAAGAACTTTTTGTCTTCCATTGCCCCTTTCTTGGTAAGTACCTGAATGATACACTCCACCAAAATGGAGGAGTAAGCCATGCAAAAGAAAGGCGGGTACAACATCAGCTAGTTATTTCCGGAATGAAGAAGTCCAGAATGCGAGCTGTGTTGCAGCCTTGAACAGCCATTTTAGTACCGACAGAACTAGAAGGATGAAATAATCGGGGGAAAGATTAATAAAATGAAATTGAGGAACTGATAGATGATCTGATGGTAGCTAATAAACTAGTCATAGTACTCTTAATCACAGTCTTGCGGTGCCTCACTCTTAACCATACGCAAAAGCTAAGATACAAAGTTTGAGAAATGACAACATAAACTGGTAGAAACAATGTAAGGAACAGAAGAGTAGTTTAAAGGTCTAGTTGATGTTGAAGAATTCTTTGGATCCATATGATACAAGTTGCTGTGAAAAAATCTTTAAGAAATAAGAGCTTTTTAAAAAATGACCATTAAGTTAGAAAAAATTCTTTCAAATTTATTTCTGTCCTGGCAGGATTTAAGGGAGATCCAGAGTAATGCCTTGTAATACTTATAAGACCACCATGACCTGTCACACACTTTATCACCACAAACAACCTAAGGGACCCATCCCGAGAAGGAAGGTATAATCATAACCAAATATAACTTCTAGAGGTTTTTCAAAACTAATTTCATCATGCCTTCATCTGTTTTATCTTCCTCATCTTTTTCAAAGACTCAAAGGTTATATGACAGCACATAGATTTTAACCCTAAGAAACTTATTTCCTATTCTGACTCAGTCTTACTAATTGACCCTTCTCCACATCCTTCCACCATGCCTAATTCTTGGAATTGCCATAATGAAATTGAAGCTTTACTCCATGAGGCCACTTTTCCCTGAGTCTTCTCAATTGGTGGTGGTGGTGATGGTGGTTCAGTTGCTAAGTCATGTCTGACCCTTGTAACCTCCTGAACTGTAGCCAGCCGGGCTCCTCTGTCCATGGGATTTCTCAGGCAAGAAGACTGGAGTGAGTTGCCATTTCTTTCTCCAGGGGATCTTCCCAACACAATGATTGAATCTGAGTCTCCTGCATTGCAGGCGGGGTCTTGACTGCTGAGGCACCAGGAAAGTTGCCCAGCCCCCAGCCCCGTTTGGTCCTGTACTTTTTTAATGTTGACAATAATGTAATCTGTGACTAGAGACAGTTTTACTTCATTTTCAACCTGTTAAGTGTGATGTTGAGTATGGGTGGTGACAGAAGCCATCCTTGAATTGTTCCCAATTTTAGGGGGAAAGCCTTTAGCCTCTAACCATTATGTTAACTAGATTTTTTACAGATGTTCTTTATTAATTTAGAAACGTTTCCTTCTAACCTTAATGGATGTTGAATTTTGTCATACTCTTCTACATTTATTGAGATGATCATGTGGCTTTTCTTAGCCTGTTTAAATGATGATTAATTTTCAAATGTTGAACCAGCTTTGCGTTTTTGAAATGAACCCCAGTTGGTCATGATGTATTATCATTTTTATATGATGCTGAATTTAGTTTGCTAATATTTTGTTGAGAATTTTTCATTTATGATCATAAGGGGTATTGGTTTGTATTTTTCTTACTATGTCTTTGGTTTTATTAGTGGCTTCATAAAATGAATTGAAAATGTTTCCTTTTTTTCCATTTTCTTGAAGACATTGTGTAAATTTAGTATTTTTCCTTAAATATTTCTACTGTTTTTCTGTTTTCACTTTCATTAATTTTCCTTTAGTCTTTATTGTTTTTCCTGTTTGCTTTAGATTTAATGTGCTCTTTTCTTAAGGTAGAAGTTTAAGTTTTTGATTTTAGAGCTTTCTTTTTTTTCTTACATAAGCACTTACTATGTATATTACAAAAAGTATAAAGATTCCCTTTAGGTGCATCTCACAAATTTCACTGTTATATTTTCATTTCTTTCAGACTGAATTACTTTTTGAATTCTCTTGAGACTTCTGTTTGATTCAAGGGTTACCTAGATAGTAGGTGTTTGGGGGTTTTCCAGATATTTGTGCTGTTGATTCCTAGTTTACTGCTATTAGAATCTGATAACATATTGTTTCAGATTTTCTTTATTAAGTTTATTAAGATTTGGTCTATAGCATGGAACATATGGTCTGTTTTGGTGAGAGGTTACATGTGTACTTGAAAACAAGTGTAACTTGACATTGTTGAGTAGAATATTCTGAATGTCAGTTAATCAAGGTGGTTAATAGTGTTGCTCTGGTCCTCAATGTCCTTATTAATTTCCTGCCTACTTGTATTATCAATTACTGAGAGGAATGTTGACTTCTGCAACTATATTATGGACATAATATATTTTCTTTTCATATCTATTATTTTCGCCTCATGTATGTTGAAGCTCACTTGTTTCTGGTGCATTCACATTTAGTGTTGTGGCATCTCGGGGAGACCTCTGTTATTCTCTAGTGTTCCTCTTTATCTCTGATAGTATTTGTAGTTTTGAAACTTCATATGAAATTAATACGAACACTCCAGCTTTCTTCTGGATAATGTTTGCATGGTATATCTTTATCCCTTTACTTTAAAAATATATTTTCATTTGTTTATTTGGTTGTGCTGGGTCTTAGTTGTTGCATACAGGACCTTGTTGTGGCGTGTGGGATCTAGTTCCCTGACCAGAGCCCCTGCCCTGGGAGGGAGGAGTCCTAGCTGCTGGACCCCCAGGGAAGTCCCTGTCCCTTTACTTTTAATATATTTATTTCTTTAAGTAGATTTCTTATCACTAGCATATATACAGTTTGATCTTTTTAATCCACTCTGACAGTCCCTTTTCAATTGGTGTGTTTTGATCATTTATATCTAAAGTGATATGATTTAAAATCTTCAGTAACTATTCCTTTGATCCTGCTGCAAGCATCCTCATTCTCCCACGAGGGATTGAATCCATGCCCTCAGCAGTGGAAGCTTGGAGTCAACCACTGGACCACCAGGGAAATGCCTTCAGTTACTACTTTTAATCCCATATCCATATTCCTGCAGGTGAGACTGATACACTGATAACAAGTTTGTTGAAATCTAAACAATCCAGTTTAGATTTCATGGCCCATCAGTATAACCATCCCCTTATTGTTTGCTCGCAGTGTCTCATCTCTGACTAATCAGCTCCTACATATATCTGCATGGCTATTTTTACCTGGAGAAAGACACAATTGTGCTGATTGTTCTCACGGTCAACTGATAACCACTTTTTTGAAGTGGGCCTTTAGCACTTAGCTAGAATCTTGTATCTCTCTGATCATTTCAATCTTCCACTCTCTGAGGTGACTTTTGCACAACTTACTCAATACTTGCCTCAAATTTCCAACAGCTTCTAATCACTCATAACTAATCAACTAATTTTGTATTATTGAGAGAGAAGCCAGGAGCATTACATCTTTTCATTATCAAATATATCTGCCTACCTGCCACTGGATGAAGCACAAGCTGGAATCAAGATTGCCGGGAGAAATATCAATAACCTCAGATATGCAGATGACACCACCCTTATGGAAGAAAGTGAAGAGGAAGTAAAAAGCCTCTTGATGAAAGTGAAAGAGGAGAGGGAAAAGTTGGCTTAAAGCTCAACATTCAGAAAATTAAGATCATGGCATCTGGTCCCATCACTTCATGGCAAATAGATGGGGAAACAGTGGAAACACTGGCTGACTTTATTTGTGGGGGCTCCAGAATCACTGCAGATGGTGACTGCAACCATGAAATTAAAAGATGCTTGTTCCTTGGAAGAAAAGTTATGAACAACCTAGACAGCATATTAAAAAGCAGAGACATTACTTGGCCAACAAAAGTCTGTCTAGTCAAGGCTATAGGTTTTCCAGTAGTCATGTATGGATGTGAGAGTTGGACTATATAAGAAAGCTGAACACCAAAGAATTGATACTTTTGAACTGTGGTGTTGGAGAAGACTAGAGAGTCCCTTGGACTGCAAGGAGATCCACCCAGTTCATCCTAAAGGCAATCAGTCCTGAAGATTCATTGGAAGAACTGATGCTGAAGCTGAAACTCCAGTACTTTGGCCACCTGATGTGAAGAACTGACTCATTGGAAAAGACCCTGATGCTGGGGAAGATTGAGGGCAGGAGTAGAAGGGGACAACAGAAGATGAGATGGTTGGATGGCATCACCGACACCATGGACATGAGTTTGAGTAAACTCTGGGGGTTGGTGGACAGGGAGGCCTGGCGTGCTGCAGTTCATGGAGTCGCAGAGTCGGACACAACTGAGTGACTGAACTGAACTGAACCTGGCTCTGGTGTTACAAACACACTCTGTCTTCCCTCTAGTCTATGTAAGGACTTCACTCACATCTTGCTCCTGAATTATTTCTTTTTTTCTTTTACTTCAGTATACAAACTTCCTCTTATATCTCTATCTTAAAGAAAAAAAGGAAATCTTTGTAGGCTCCATACCCCATCCAGTCTAGGAATTGAACTCATGCATGCAACTCACCTCCTTGTTTTTAACCATTATGTAAGACATTTCAAACTTATGGTTAAGAAACAATCCTGGGAATTCCCTCGTGGTTGAGTGGTTAGGACTCCATGCTCCCACTGCAGGGGACTTAGGTTAGATGCCTGGTTGGGGAACTAAGGTGGAGCCAAAACAAGCAAGCAAACAACAACAAAAAACCAGAGTCCTGTTCCCTCTCCATTACTTCCCAAATCTGCTGCTTCCTTCATCTTTCTTCATGGGGTTTAATAGTAGATCATTAATCCAGTTGCTCAAGCAAAAACTTACCAATCATCCTTTACTCCTTTTTTCCACCTAATGGCCCATGTTCATTAACAACTCTTACTAGCTTGACCTTTAAATATATTCTGGTTCTGATTTCCACTTATTGTTGCCTGCCACTTACCTAACCAAGCCAGTATCACATATAAAGTAGTGCTTACCTGTTCACAATGGCTAAATTTAGAATAAAACCCATGTTCCGTACCATGTCCATAATGTGACTAAATGTGACTACCACCCCTTCTGCTCCTGACTGTTCCTCCAAGGAAATCACTTTCTCTCCCTTGCTCATTCTACTGTAGATGTACTACCTCTTGGTATTTATCAGACACACCAGGCTTCTTGCAACCTGGATAGCCTGTTCTCTCTGCTTGGAATTGTTGTTCAGTCACTCAGTCGTGTCCAACTCTGGACTCTGCAACCCCATGGACTGCAGTACACCAGCTTCCCTATCCTTCACTGTCTCCCAGAGTTTGCTCAAATTCATGTCCATTGAGTCAACGATGCTTGAAATGCTTTCTCCCGGATCCTTACATGTCTTGCATAATCATTTCATTTACATTGCTGTTCAAATGTCAGGCCTTCCCTGATCCTCCTACCTAAAACAGCTTTTACTTCCATTCATATCTCCTCCTGACTGCTTAATTTTTCTTATGGTACTTTATGGCACTATTAAACTACTTTTCAATTTTGTCCAACCTAAGGGTTGGGATTATCTCACATATTACTTTATCTCCAGTTGCCAGAACATTGCCTGGGATGTAGAAGAATTTAGTAGGTTAGTCATCAGTAAATACTTGTTGAGTGAGTGAATGAATGAATAGAAAGGTAATAGAGGATGTGTCAATGGAAAAAATGAAACCAAAATGGAGAAGATAGAAGCAAAAATATGAGGAATGGACCAAACCAGATGTTTCAACAACTGATCCCAGAAAGAGAATAAACTCTACCAAGAGAGGATAGAGAAACAAGGGGTTCCATTATCAAAGAAATAGTACAAGAAAAATGTAGAGCTGAGGGACACAAATTTCCAGGTTGAAAGATAACAGTAGCTTAGTGTAATCAATAAAAAAAAGACATATCTTTTTCAGACTTTGGAGCACTGGGCAGAAGAAAGGATCCTAAAAGCCCCTTGAAAGAGAAAAGGACCAATAGCATCAGATTTCTTTAAAACTACACTATTTTCAAGGAGTCAGTGGAGGAGTTTTTAACCACTGATAAAAACTCTTTTCACCTAAATTTTCATTTAGTTGTCAGTCATTTCTTAGGCTGGAATAAAACTTTTTGAAACAAAAACTTAGGAATTTTACATATATACACCATTTTTAGAAGTTGGTTATAGGACTTCTCTGGTGATCCAGTGGTTAAGAATCTGCCTGTCAATTCAGGGGACACAGGTTTGATCCCTGGTCTGGAAAGATTCCATATGCTGCAGGGCAAATCAGCCCAGTGTGCTGCAGCTGCTGAGCCTGCACTCTACGCCCATGTTCCACAAGAGAAGCAACCCCAGAGAGAAGCCTGCAAACTGCTGAGCCCACACTCTAGAGCCTGTGCTGCACAGCGCATGCTCTACAAGAGAAACTACTCCAGAGAGAAGCCTGCAAACCCACACAGCGTACTAGAATCCTCCACATGCAGCAACAAAGACCCAGCATGCCCCAAAATAAGTGCGATTTTAAAATGTATAATAATATGTTTTAAAAAGAAAGTTACTTGTAGATAAGCTGTAGCAAATTGGAGTATATCATGAAATAAAGATACATGGGGTCAAAGAAGCTGAATCTAATCCAGAACAGTAATACAGGAAAGACCCATGATGACAGCACACACACAAAAAACTATTGGAGCAGGACAAGGTTTTGGGAGGGAGGACTCTTCGAAGAAAAGACTTGATAAAATACTAAGATATGGAGACATTGCCTTATAACCACGTTTATTGTTTCCATGTGAGTGGGGCCCCATGGTGTACAGTTCCACATGGATGGAGCAACTGGAAAAGCACAGGAGAAAGATAAATGTAAAACTCTAGTACAAAACCCACAGTAATAGGAATAGCTAACATTTTCTGGCTATATACTAAGTACCAGCAATTGTTCTACATACTTTTACATGTACTAACTCATTTAATTTTATCACAGCCCTGGAGGTCCTGTGCTCATTTTGCACATGAGGAAATGGCAGAGGGGTTAAATAAATAGCTTGCTCAAAGTTAATACAACTAAGAACTGCCTTTTTCAGGGTTTGAACTCCAATATGGCTGCAGAGCTGTGTTACTGTTAACTAATAATCCTTTCAAGAGGAGAAATATAGCAATTCATCTGTACAGCTTGGTACTTCATGAACAACATTTGCAAGGCAATAAACACTGATAATCGATTTAACCACATGCAATGATAAATCTGAGTTGTAAGATGAGGGGGGTGCTGCTTTTGTGTGTGCTTAGTTGCTAAGTCATGTCCAGCTTTTTGTGATCCTGTGGACTGAAGCCTGCCAGGCTCCTCTGTACATGGGATTTGCCAGGCAAGAATATTGGAGTGGGTTGCCATTTCCTCCTCCAAGGGATCTTCCTGACTCCAGGATTGAACCCACATCTCCTGTCTTGGCAGCCTAGTTCCTTACTACTAGTGCCCTCTGGGAAGCTAGTAAAGTAAGTACTTTACTACAGTAAGTAGTAAAGCTACTTACTGGGAAGCCCCAAGTAAAATGTCAGATTTTCATCTCAGAGCAGATTGTAGATATATCCAGAATTTATGAGCTAAGAAACTATTCAAAGTACATTATTTTAAATTATGACGGCCAGTGTCTGAAGAAATGGTTGAGAAAGCTTATCTAAAAAAAGTAGGATCAGACACTGAAAAGGCTGGGCAGAAGACTATTATTTTCACTGTAAGTCTTTTGTTTCTTTGACTATCATTTATTTTTTTCTTTTCATAAAAGTTTATACTAAAATAGCTTCCACTTTCACTGTATAGCAGTGTTTCTCCAAGTACACATTGTACTTTCTGTCACAGTGCATTTAAAATTAATATTGCTTCTTTTGGATATGATTCGCTTCCATTTCCACAAATTGAAATATTTTCCTCCAAGTCTGCCCCCAAATGCTACCACCTCAGATCTCTGAAAGGACTGCATAAATGTTCCAGTACTTGTCCTCATTCTACCTTATTTCCTTGTTAGCTGTTTACCCAGTTGATTGTAAACTCCTTTTTGTTGTTGTCACTGCCTTGCCTGCAAGATCTTATTTCCCTTGTGTATGTTCAGTCACTCAGTCACATTTGGCTCTTTGCGACCCCATGGACCGTAGCCTGGCAGGCTCCTGTCTCTGGGTTTTTCAGGCAAAAATACTGGAGTGGGTTGCCATTTCCTCCTCCAAGGGATCAAACCTGCATTTCCTGTGTCTCCTGCATTGCTGGTGAATTCTTTACTGCTGAGCCACTGGGGAAGCTCTACCAGGAATTGAACCTGGGGCCATAGCAGTGAAAGTGCTGAGTCATAACCACTGGACTGCCAGGGAATTCCCTGTAAACTCCCTTTTTTTTTTTTTTTAAAGTTGTAAACTCCTTAGATAACAATCTTGTTACTGTCATGACCTAACTGCTGCTGCTAATGCTAAGTCGCTTCAGTCGTGTCTGACCCTGTGTGACCCCATAGACGGCGGCCCACCAGGCTCCCCCTTTCCTGGGATTCTCCAGGCAAGAACACTGGAGTGGGTTGCCATTTCCTTCTCCAATGCATGAAAGTGAAAAGTGAAAGTGAAGTTGCTCAGTCGTGTCCGACTCTTAGTGACCCCATGGACTGCAGCCTACCAGGCTCCTCCGTCCATGGGATTTTCCAGGCAAGAGTACTGGAGTGGAGTGCCATTGTCTTCTCCACTCATGACCTAAACTAGGTACTTAATAAATGTCAGTTGAATTGAATTATGTGTGTACTGAAGAAAGGTATCAAAAAGGGCAGATGAAATGGGAACCAGAGGAACCAGAGATTAAATGGCCAACATCCACTGGATCATAGAAAAGGCAAGAGAGTTCCAGAAAAACATCTACTTCTGGTTTATTTATTATACCAAAGCCTTTGTGTATATCACAACAAACTGGAAAGTTCTTCAAGAGATGGGAATACTAGACCGCCTTACCTGCCTCCTGAGAAATCTGTACACATGTCAGGAAACAAAAGAACCAGACATGGAACAACAGACTGGTTCCAAATTGGGAAAGGAGTATGTCAAGACTGTATGTTGTCACCCTGCTCATTTAACTTAAATGCAGAGTACATCATGTGAAATGCTGGGCTGGATGAAACAAGCTAAATCAAGATTGCCAGGAGAAATATCAATAACCTCAGATATGCAGATGACACCACCCTTATGGCAGAAAGTGAAGAACTAAAGAGCCTCTTGATGAAAGTGAAAGAGGAGAGTGAAAAAGTTGGCTTAAAGCTCAACGTTCAGAAAACAAAGATCATGAAATCCGATCCCGTCGCTTCTTGGCAAATAGATGGGGAAACAATGAAAACAGTGAGAAACTTTATTTTGAGGGGCTCCAGAATCACTGCAGATGGTGACTGCAGCCATGAAATTAAAAGATGCTTGCTCCTTGGAAGAAAAGCTATGACCAACCTAGACAGCATATTAAAAAGCAGAGACATTACTTTGCTGACAAAGGTCCATCTAGTCAAAGCTGTGGTTTTTCCAGTGGTCATGAATGGATGTGAGAGTTGGACTATAAAGAAAGCTGAGTGCCAAAGAATTGATGCTTTTGAACTGTGGTGTTGGAGAAGACTCTTGAGAGTCCCTTGGACTGCAAGGAGATGCAACCAGGCCATCCTAAAGGAGACCAGTCCTGAATATTCATTGGAAGGACTGATGAGAAGCTGAAACACCAATACTTGGGCCACCTGATGTGAAAAACTGACTCTTTGCAAATGACCCTCTTCCTGGGAAGGATTGAAAGCAGGAGGAGAACAGTGAAAACAGAGGATGAGATGGTTGGATGGCATCATTGACTCGATGGACATGAGTTTGAGCAAGCTCTGGGAATTGGTGATGGACAAGGAATCCTGGCATGCTGCAGTCCATGGGGTTGCAAAGATCGGACACGACTGAGCGACTGAACTGAATGGGACTAAGGAGGCACCACCAGCAACATTAATGGCATCAGAAAGATGGAACTGATTTGAGCTGGTTGTTTCATAGGGAAACTATTTTCAGCATTTTCTTAGTTTTCTTCCAGTCTGAGCAGTTTTGGTCACATGATAGGATTAACAGCTAGTCTGCAAGTTACAGTGGTGAGCTGAAACTTGAGAAGTTGGGCTGTTGAAAGCAATTACCAAGTAGAATCAGGAGAAGGTTTGCTTTCTTTCTAAGGTATGATAAACTCATACCCAGACTCTTTTTGTGACCAAAGGAGAAATGCCATAAGGGAGAGAGGAATTAAAGATGTTAGGGAGAGGGAAGATAATTATCTTTTGGTGGGAAGAGAAATCAAGAAATACGTTGTTGTTATTTAGTTGCTAGATCGTGTGTGACCCTTTGTGACTTTGGTCTGTAGCCCACCAGGCTCCTCTGTCCATGGAATTTCCCAGGCAGGAATATTGGAGTGGGTTGCCACTTCCTTCTCCAGGGGATCTTCCCGACCCAGTGATCGAACCCCCATCTCCTGGATCTCCCATGTTGGTAAGCAAATTATTTACTGCTGAGCCACCAGGGAAGGCTAGAGTGTAGATGGCTGTAAATAGATCCTGGAGGAAGTACATAGAGCCATAGAGATCTTTCAGGCAATCTTTCTTGCTTTTACTCACATTAGAAACTCACATTGAGATGTGACTTGCCTAAGCATCATGTATACATTCGGAGAAAGCAATGGCAACCCACTCCAGTACTCTTGTCTGGAAAATCCCATGGACGGAGGAGCCTGCTAGGCTGCAGTCCATGGGGTCGCTAAGTCAGACACGACTGAATACTTCACTTTCACTTTTCACTTTCATGCATTGGAGAAGGAAATGGCAACCCACTCCAGTGTTCCTGCCTGGAAATCCCAGGGACCGGGGAACCTGGTGGGCTGCCGTCTATGGGGTCACACAGAGTCGGACACGACTGAAGCGACTTAGCAGCAGCAGCAGCAGCATGTATACATTGTTAATCAAGTATGGAATTCAGACTATCTCGAAATCCATGTTCTTCACATCTTCCAACCCAGTCTGAAATATCCTGTCTCCCTGCTAATTAAATCCCTTTTTAACTAAATGTCACTTTTCTGAATCTTTCCCTCTTAAAGTTCTCTGAAGTCCCTCTCTTTCAAACACAATAAACTTTTTCCAGACTCTTTAACTTCTTTGTGTAAAGGTTTATTATAGCAGGCTTATAATCACACTGTATTAGCAGAGTTTGTTTTCATGTCAGTCTTTTACTCCCTAAGGGTCGGAGCCACATCTTTTTTACCTGTAACCCCAGCACAGAGACTGGCAGAGTACTAATGCTCAATAAAAAGGCAATGCCAAAGAATGCTCAAACTACCACACAATTGCACTCATCTCACATGCTAGTAAAGTAATGCTCAAAATTCTCCAAGCCAGGCTTCAACAGTACATGAACTGTGAACTTCCAGATGTTCAAGCTGAATTTAGAAAAGGCAGAGGAACCAGAGATCAAATTGCCAACATCTGATGGATCATGGAAAAAGCAAGAGAGTTCCAGAAAAACATCTATCTCTGCTTTCTTGACTATGCCAAAGCCCTTAACTGTGTGGATCACAATAAACTGTGGAAAATTCTGAAAGAGATGGGAATACCAGACCACCTGACCTGCCTCTTGAGAAACATGTATGCAGATCAGGAAGCAGCAGTTAGAACTGGACATGGAACAACAGACTGGTTCCAAATAGGAAAAGGAGTCCGTCAAGGCTGTATATTGTCACCCTGCTTATTTAACTTATATGCAGAATACATCATGAGAAACACTGGGCTGGAGGAAGCACAAGCTGGAATCAAGATTGCTGGGAGAAATACCAATAACCTCAGATATGTAGATGACACCACCCTTATGGCAGAAAGTGAGGAAGAACTAAAGGGCCTCTTGAAAGTGAAAGAGAAGAGTGAAAATGTTGGCTTAAAGCTCAACATTGAGAAAACTAAGATCATGGCATCTGGTCCCATCACTTCATGGCAAATAGATGGGGAAACAGTGGAAACACTGGCTGACTTTATTTTTGGGGCTCCAAAAT
>NW_011494362.1:116998-136758 GCF_000754665.1 Bison bison bison | reverse complement strand
TGGCTGACTTTATTTTTGGGGCTCCAAAATCACTGCAGATGGTGACTGCAGCCATGAAATTAAAAGATGCTTGTTCCTTGGAAGAAAAGTTATGACAAACCTAGACAGCATATTAAAAAGCAGAGACATTACTTTGCCAACAAAGGTCCGTCTAGTCAAGGCTATGGTTTTTCCAGTAGTCATGTATGGATGTGAGAGTTGGACTATAAAGAAAGCTGAGTGCTGAAGAATTGATGCTTTTGAACTGTGGTGTTGGAGAAGACTCTTGAGAGTCCTTTGGACTTCGAGGAAATCCAATCAGTCCATCCTAAAGGAAATCATTCTTGAAGATTCATTGGAAGGACTGATGCTGAAGCTGAAACTCCAGTACTTTGGCCACCTGATGTGAAGAACTGACTCATTGGAAAAGACCCTGATGCTGAGAAAGATTGAGGGCAGGAGTAGAAGGGGATGACAGAGGATGAGATGGTTGGATGGCATCACTGACTCGATGGAGTTTGAGTAAACTCCAGGAGTTGGTGATGGACAGGGAGGCCTGACGTGCTGCAGTCCATGGGGTCACAAAGAGTTGGACAGGACTGAGCAACTGAACTGAATGCTCAATAATGTTTTCAGATGGAAATTATTATTATTATGAATCATTTTGACCTGTGGAAATGGTCCCAAAGGTGTTACGTATATGCCATGCCAAACATATGCACGCAGGTTATGTTTGTGGACACAGTTTTGAAAATAAGAGGCATCTAAATAGCCATCAGAAGTCTCAGCTTAAAAGTCCCTCAGGACTTTGGTGATTTTAGGTCTTAGTGCTCATATTCTAAGCCACTATGAAAATCAGGCAAATCATTATTCTAAGAAATGATTTAGAAAAAAGGGAAAGTGGATTGAGTGTAAAATAGCTCTGTTCAAAAGGCCTATGTTATGTTTGTTTTTCTTTAAAATGTATTCATTTATTTTTGACTGTGGTGGGTCTTTGTTGCTCACGTGGGCCGTCTGTAGTCGTGACGAGCAGGGGCTACTCGGTGATTCTTCTCTCTGTGGTGGTTTCCCTTGTTGTGGTATATGAGCTTAGTTGCCCCAGGGCATATGAACTTTTCCCAGACCAGGGATTGAACCTGTCTCCTACATTGGTAGGCAGACTCTTAGCCCTTGGACCACTAGGGAAGTCCTGTATTTTTCTTGTAAAGGTCTGTTTCTGTTCTAGCTTCTTCCTATACTCCTTTTCATTTATCCCTTGACAAGTATCAGAATAGATTTGAGGCAAGTTTTAAAAACAAGAAGAATAAATTAATGGCAACATAATTGTATTATGGTCAAGAAGAAGAGAAGAGAGTCAAGAGCAAAGACTCTTGAGTCCCTTGGACAGCGAGGAGATCACACCAGTCAATCCTAAAGGAAATCAACCCTGAATATACATTGGAAGGACTGGTGATGAAGCTGAACCTCCAGTACTTTGGCCACCTGATGCAAAGAGCCAGCTCACTGGAAAAGATCCAGATGCTAGGAAAGATTGAGGGCAGCAGAAGAAGAGGGTGACAGGATGAGATGGTTGGATGGCATCACCGATGCAATGGACGTGAACTTGGACAAACTCCCGGAGATAGTGAGAGACAGGGAGGCCTGGCGTGCTGCAGTTCATGGAGTAACAAAGAGTTGGACACGACTGAGCAACTGAACAATAACAACTCATTTACCTATTTGTTATAATAACATAGAGGAATCATTCCAATAACTACTGTTCCTTTTTGATTCCTTATCAATAACATACCCAATCTGTTCAGCACCTGCAGTGGATCATTTTTTAACACCCCTTATGCTACAGAATTATTTGCAGGAATCATTGAAATAATAATAAAATACAGTGAAAATTTTCTTTTATTGAACTTCATGTATGTAAAATTACTTAAAATCTCAGTGCAAATGAGGAAAAGTAAATAGTTTTAATTTATATTAATATATTTTTTGAGAAAGAAGAAAACCATATTAGAATGATATATAATGAATATTGCCACTTTTGAATCTTCTCTAAATTTA
Organism: Bison bison bison; assembly: GCF_000754665.1. Lineage (NCBI taxonomy): Eukaryota > Metazoa > Chordata > Mammalia > Artiodactyla > Bovidae > Bison > Bison bison. Next base: position 134,724 of record NW_011494362.1, on the reverse strand, counting down.
GTTATATTATCAAAATTGATCTTTCTATATTAATGTTCAAAAAGATTATACCCAGATTTTCATTTATCCTTACTGTACAGCCCATGGAATTCTCCAGGCCAGAATACAGGAGTGGGTAGCTGTTCCCTTCTCCAGGGGATCTTCCCAGCCCAGGGATTGAACCTAGGTCTTCCACATTGCAGGGGGATTCTTTACCAGCTGAACCACAAGGGAAGCCCAAGAATACTGGAATGGGTAACTTATCCCTTCTCCAGGGGATCTTCCTGACTCAGGAATCGAACCAGGGTCTCCTGCATCGCAGGCAGATTCTTTACCAACTAAGGTATAAGGGAAGCCCATATTAATGTTCAAAAAATATTTTACTCATTTTTATTTATCCTTACTCATAGTTGAATGAAGAACTTTTTGTTTTAATTTTTAAAAGTATTGCATGAAGCAATAGATTACCAGTTATAGGAAAAGTATTTAAGGATAGTGTCAAAAATTCATGAAGTCCCATATCACAGAATATTCCAGAAATTGCAATGCTGTCAACATTTTGCTTTTAAGGATTGATTCTAGCAACTTGAATAGAAAAAAAACCAAAACACAAAAATTCTAAGTTGTAAAGTGGTAAGTTTGCTGTGATTGAAGTTTACTTTCTTTATTTCATTATTTTAAATCCAAGTGCTTCAGTCTTCTGCCTTCTGCCTAGAATGTAGAAAGCCATAAAGAGGGTGATTCCCACTCGAATAAGAAAAGGCAGATAATCCACAAAGTCATAACTTTTCTTGAATCCATCAGAGAACTGAAGTAAGCCAGTTCAGTTCCGTCATTCAGTCGTGTCCAACTCTTTGTGACCCCATGAATCGCAGCACGTCAGGCCTCCCTGTTCATCACCAACTCCCGGAGTTTACCCAAACCCATGTCCATCGAGTCGGTGATGCCATCCAGCCATCTCATCCTCTGTCGTCCCCTTCTCCTGCTGCCCCCAATCCCTCCCAGCATCAGAGTTTTTTCCATTGAGTCAACTCTTCTCATGAGGTGGCCAGAGTACTGGAGTTTCAGCCTCAACATCAGTCCTTCCAGTGAACACCCAGGACTGATCTCCTTTAGGATGGACTGGTTGGATTTCCTTGCAGTCCAAGGGACTCTCAAGAGTCTTCTCCAACACCATAGTTCAAAAGCATCAATTCTTCAGTGCTCAGCTTTCTTCACAGTCCAACTCCCACATTGATACATGACCACTGGAAAAACCATAGCCTTGACTAGACGGATCTTTGTTGGCCAAGTAATGTCTCTGCTTTTTAATATGCTGTCTAGGTTGGCCATAACTTTCCTTCCAAGGAGTAAGCGTCTTTTAATTTCATGGCTGCAGTCATCATCTACAGTGATTTTGGAGCCCCAAAAAATAAAGTCTGACACTGTTTCCACTGTTTCCCCATCTATTTCCCATGAAGTGATGGGACCGGATGCCATGATCTTCGTTTTCTGAGTGTTGAGCTTTAAGCCAACTTTTTCACTCTCCACTTTCACTTTCATCAAGAGGCTTTCTATTTCCTCTTCCCTTTCTGCCATAAGGGTGGTGTCATCTGCATGTCTGAGGTTATTGATATTTCTCCCGGCAATCTTGATTCCAGTTTGTGCTTCTTCCAGTCCAGCGTTTCTCATGATATACTCTGCATGTAAGTTAAATAAGCAGGGTGACAATATACAGCCTTGACGGACTCCTTTTCCTATTTGGAACCAGTCTGTTGTTCCATGTCCAGTTCTAACTGTTGCTTCCTGACCTGCATACAAATTTCTCAAGAGGCAGATCAGGTGGTCTGGTATTCCCATCTCTTTCAGAATTTTCCACAGTTTATTGTGATCCACACAGTCAAAGGCTTTGGCATAGTCAATAAAGCAGAAATAGATGTTTTTCTGGAACTCTCTTGCTTTTTCCATGATCCAGCAGATGTTGGCAATTTGATCTGGTTTCTCTGCCTTTTCTAAAACCAGCCTGAACATCTGGAAGTTCACAGTTCATGTACTGTTGAAGCCTGGCTTGGAGAATTTTGAGCATTACTTTACTAGCATGTGAGATGAGTGCAATTGTGCGGTAGTTTGAGCATTCTTTGGCACTGCCTTTCTTTGGGATTGGAATGAAAACGGACCTTTTCCAGTCCTTTGGCCACTGCTGAGTTTTCCAAATGTGCTGGCATATTGAGTGCAGCACATTCACAGCAGCGTATTTCAGAATTTGAAATAGCTCAACTGGAATTCCATCACCTCCAGCTTTGTTTGTAGTGATGCTTTCTAAGGCCCACTTGACTTCACATTCCAGGATGTCTGGCTCTAGGTGAGTGATCACACCATCGTAATTATCTTGGTCATGAAGATCTTTTATGTACAGTTCTGTGTATTCCTGGTGGCTCAGAGGTGAAAGCGTCTGCCTGCAATGTGGGAGACCCGGGTTCTATCCCTGGGTTGGGAAGCTCCCTTGGAGAAGGAAATGGCAACCTATTCCAGTATTCTTGCCTGGAGAATCCCTTGGAGAGAGGAGCCTGATAGGCTACAGTCCACTGGGTCACAAAGAGTTGGACACAACTGAGCGACTTCACTTTCTGTGTATTCTTGCCACCTCTTAATATCTTCTGCTTCTGTTAGGTCCCTACCAGTTCTGTCCTTTATCGAGCCCATCTTTGCATGAAATATTCCCTTGGTATCTCTAATTTTCTTGAAGAGATCTCTAGTCTTTCCCATTCTATTATTTTCCTCTATTTCTTTGCATTGATCGCTGAGGAAGGCTTTCTTATCTCTCCTTGCTATTCTTTGGAACTCTGCATTCAAATGGGTATATTTTTCCTCTTCTCCTTTGCTTTCTGCTTCGCTTCTTTTCACAGCTATTTGTAAGGCCTCCTCAGACAGCCATTTTGCTTTTTTGCATTTCTTTTTCTTGGAGATGGTCTTGATTCCTGTAGAATGTCACGAACCTCCATCCATAGTTCATCAGGCACTCTGTCTACCAGATCCAGTCCCTTAAATCTATTTCTTACTTCCACTGTATAGTCATAAGGGATTTGATTTAGGTCATACCTGAATGGTCTCGTGGTTTTCTCCACTTTCTTCAATTTCAGTCTGAATTTGGAAATAAGGAGTTCATGACTCGAGCCAACCCAGTGGCCTAAAATATAAAGACTGGTGCCTGAGACACACAGGAGGAGCAGGTGCTTATGTGGTCCTCTGTCAGCGCTCACAAGGAACATCCAATACTGGTGGAGGACTGAGATGAGACTCTTGGTAGTGCAGGCTAGAGGGAGCTGAGAAACTGCTGCTATGGAAAAAAAACCAAGCCCTGCCCAAGTTCATCTCTGCTAGGTAAGAAAAGCAGTGTCTGCTTGGGGAGAGCAGCCTTTCACCCCAGACTACAAGTGAAGATCAAATGAGGCTGGAGAAAGAAAAAGAAAAATCTTTGTCCCATGGGGAAGAGGAAGAAAACCGTCCTGGAACCAGGCCATGGGAGTCTCCTACTGCTGAGAGGGGGTCAGGGTCATTGAGGAAGCCCCATCCCTTAAATGTTTTGCTGCCAGCCGACCCGCTTCTGGTGAGGTTTCTTCCTGGACTGTAGACGGCCACCTTCTTACTCTGTCCTACGTGGCCTTTCCTCGGAGTGCAGGTGGGGAGAGAGTGCACAAGTTCTCCGGTTTCTCATGACGACACTAATTCTACTGCATCAGGGGTCCACCCTATTTTAACCTTAATTAACCTAATTAGGTCATTAGACCTAATTTAATTAACTCCTAAAAGCCCTATTTCCAAATACAGCCATATTGTGGGTTAGGGCTTCAGTGTAAGAATGTTGGTGGGGGTTGGGGGGACTCAGTTCTGTCCAGAACAGGTGATAATCTGATGAACTATTCACTATGGTATTCATAATAAGGTACCATCCCTTCATACCTGCTGGAGTTTCACTGCTTTCTGCCCTTGCTGGGCCCAGGAGCTGATATCCAGATTACCCCCCATTTTGCTGAGGGTCTGCTGCCAGCAACCACTTCCAGTACAGATTTATTAGGGAAAATCAACTCTAGCTTATTCAAGAAGAAAAGAAATTTGTTAGTGAGGATTCTCTGGGAGGACCAGAAAATTCAACTCAGAGGTTCTAGAGCCAGAAGCAATGCCAAAAATAATATAGAACTGGTCCTGTGAAGGTCCAACCTCAGCTGCCAATGCCTGGGCACCCAGCCCGCCCGCGGCACTGACACCACTAGGCGTGAATGCTGGACACTGCTGCCCCCTCTTCCAGGGTGGAGTGGCCCCTGTTCTGTGGTGTCACAGTCCACATCTCAAAGTAGGTGTAGGTGTTTGGTTGACAGCATCCAGGTCATAGGAAGACTGGGAAAGTTATGTTGGTGTTCATAGCTTCTATAGAGGGAAATGGCTTTGTCTCATGGGGTGTCAGTTAGAGGGGGGTGTTCCCCAAACCCCAAAAGGGCATTCAGAATACTGACTGTCCAAAAACTGATGGTAAAGTTTTACTTACAGATATGGCTTCTTTGGAGTTGAACTATATGGGAATGTGAGGAAACTTTCTACATGGCTCAAGAAAGACTAATGAACAGAAGTGGGGTGGTTGGCTCAGAGACTGGAAAACAGATTCAGCAAGCAAGAGCAGAAGTATCTGAGTGTCTTTGATCACTGCCTGAGGATGTTCTGGTGGGCTGCCAATCTGTTGAATGGTGGCAATAGCTGTGAGCAGGTGAGAACTCACTATGGCCAGGCATTCTGTGAGGTGTTTCCCATATTTTACCCTCATGACTCTGAAGCACTTATTATTTTACAGGTGAGAAACTTGAGTTGTGAAAGGTCCTATAAGATTTCCAAAATCTCACAGTGCCAGGTGTAATCAGGATTCTGCAGGCAACTGCAGCTTTTGGAGGTGATATGGAGATGACCCAGTGGACTTTTCCTGTAGAGTCTACACTTCCCAGACCTCATTCAGCTCAGCTTCCCACAGACTTCCCAAGCAGAGAGGAGGAACTGATAAGTCACTGTGAACATGCTGGTCTTTGGTTTACACATGGTCCTTTGTGTCTGGTTAGTAAGGCCAGTCCCATGGGAAAACTTTTTCCTGCCACCACTCCCTCCCCCCAGCAGAGGACAAGACTAACCCCAGCGAGTAACCCTCTGAAAAGGAGCTCACTGGTGGGAAGATGGTGTGCCTATATAATCAATGATTGTTAACAATGGTGCTTTTGACATAATGTAGATTCAATAATTTTTTTCTTAAGTAGATGTAGTTTTGTATAGGTAGACTTACTTTTTTTGAGATATCTCATTCATCTGAAACTTGAAGGTACAAATTACATAAAACACCCCTCCTTAAATGTTTAATTAATTCAGTGATTTTCAGTCAATTTACTGACCTGTGTTACTAGCACTATGATCCAGTTTTGGAGCATTTCCATCACTTCAGTAAGATCCCATGAGCCAATTTACAGTTAATTGTTGCTCTCAACCTTAGTCCCAGGCAATCACTAATCTGCTTTCCATCTCTGTCGATTTGCCTTCTCTGGATAGTTCATATAAGTGGAAGCATACAGTAAGTACTTCTCTGCATATGGCCACTTCCACTTTGCAGAATGTTTCTGAGCGTCCTCTATGTTGTAGCTTGATCAGTATTTCCTTCCTTTTAATTTCTTGAAGTGAAGTGAAAGTCACTCAGTCGTGTCTCTTTGTGACCCTCTCTGGAATTCTCCAGGCCAGAATACTGGAGTGAGTAGCCTTTCCCTTCTCCAGGGGATCTTCCCAACCCAGGGATTGAACCCTGGTCTCCCACATTGCAGGTGAATTCTTTACAGCTGAGCCACAAGGGAAGCCCTTTTATTGCTTACTAGTATTCTATTGTATATACATATTTTGTTTATAAATTTGTTATATATGGATAGGTCATATTTTGTTCATGTATTCACTAGTTGATGGATTGTTTCATTTTACCTTGATTTCCTTAGATTATTGTTTGCAAACATGGAGGCAACAGAAAACCACAGGTGGTATCACCCCAGCTTCTGCCTACCGTCTTGTGTTCCTTGTCGCCTTCCTACTCTCGTATTACACTCACCATCAAGTCCTAGAGAGGTTGTGGGCCTCTCAGAAAGCTGGTTGGAAAGGTTTAAAGAGGAAGCACTCAGTTGTGCAGTCAGACTATGTGGATTTAAACTTCCTCCTTCTTACTGAGACTTGGGCTTATGGTTTTAAACACATCTCTGAGCTTCCCTGATAGCTCAGTTGGTAAAGAATCCGCCTGCAGTGCAGGAGATCCCAGTTTGATTCCTGGGTCGGCAAGATCTGCTGGAGAAGGGATAGTACCCACTCCAGTATTCTGGCCTGGAGAATTCCATGGATTGTATAGTCCATGGGGTCGCAAAGAGTCAGACATGACTGAGCGACTTGCGCTTTAATGAGCTTTGGTGACATGTGTAAATGGAAATGAATGTAGTAATTAAGAGATTATCATGATGATTAAATGCGCCAGTGTATGTAAAGTGCAACGCTTTTGATAAGTTAGTAGTTTTATTAGCTTTGGGTGTAGGACTAAAGGTTGGGCAGAACAAACAGCCTCTTCTCTGTTTCACTTTCTTTTAGTTAAAACAGAGCCAGGACAGACTAGGCAATCAAGGACCAGTACACTCTGATCTGATGGTCAGGGTGGGAAATGTGCTAACTGGCCAATCTCCAAGGTGACTGACCGAATCTTGCCCCATGAAAGGAAGGGGCTCTGTGGAATAAGGAAAATGAAAAGCATCTCAGTGGTGCTGAGCTGTATGAGGCCCAAGGAAGCAACTCTTAATTTGAATTCCTAAGTAGGAAAATATTCTGGCCTTCTTTACCTAATCATCCTGTTCCAACACAAATGAAGGCCTGTGTGTCAAACTCTAATCCTGCAGCGTGGGACCCGTACACAGTCTTTAGAATTCCCCAGCTGGGCTTCTCTTGAGGCACTTGCCCTTCTGAGTATCCAGGAGAGATGGTAAGGCCTCCCAGGCCTGCTGGCCTTTGCAGTTATTTTAAGGCACATTATCATCCTCACCTGTTTCCTGCCATGTGATTGATACTGTGAGATACTCAACCCAGGCCTTCAAGGGTTCCTGCCTGAATTCACAGAACAAAAGTGTCTTTGCATCTGATAAATGTGTGCTGCCATGATTCAGCTTTTCTAGGGGATGAGAAGCTAGTTGCAATGCCAGCCCTTTCTGAGCTTCTCTGGTCAACTATTATTGTTAAAAAGTATTCATTATAAAAACTATTCATTATAAGCATGGATATTAAAATGAAAGGGAACACAGTGCGAAATGTTTCTAATCTGCTTCTTCCTACTTTCACAACTCTGTTCTCCCCAAAGCCATATGGTAGTGAAGGCCATGGGTTTGTACAGTGGCTTTCTTCTTTTTTAGAAATGCTATCGAAGTATAGTTAATTTACAATAGTGTATTAATTTTGCTGTACAAAGAGTTATTTAGTTTTATATATATATATTATTTTTCATACTCTTTTCCATTATGTTTTATCACAGGATATTGAATATATTTCCTGTGTTATATAGTAGGACCTTGTTGTTTATCTGTAATAATAATTTGCATCTGCTAATCCCAGACTCCTTATCCTTCCCTCCCCAACTCCCCTCCCCTTGGCAACCGCAAGTCTTTTCTCTCTATTTGTGGGTGGGTCTGTTTCGTAGATATGTGCACTTGGGTCGTATTTTAGATCCCACATGTAAGTGATACCCCGTGGTATTTCTCTCCCTCTTTATGGCTTACTTTACACGGCGTACAGTCTCTGGGTCCATCCGTGTTGCTGCAGGTGGCGTTGTCTTGTTCGTTACAGCTCAGAGATGCTCCACTGTGTGTTTGCCACGTCTTATTCATCCTTCCATCTGTTGACACGCATTTAGGCTGTCTCCATGTCCTGCTCCTGTAAAGAGTGTTGCTGTGAGCACGGGGGTGCATGTATCTTTTCAAATTAAAATTTTCTTCTGAAATATGCCCAGGAGTGGGATCATATGTTAACTGGATCATAAGTTTTTTTTAGGAACAACCGCACTGTTCTCTATAGTGGCTGCACCCATTTACATTCCTACCTACAGTACAGCAGAGTTCCCTTTTCTTCACACTTTCTTCAGCATTAATAAATTCGTAGACTTTGTAATGATGGCCATTCTGGTGTGAAGTGATATCTCATTGTAGTTTTGATTTGCATTTCTCTAATAATTTGCTATGTTGGGCATATTTTCATGTGCCCATTGGTATCTTTGGATATGTATGTCTCCTTTGGATAAATGTCTATTTAGGTCTTCAGCCCATTTTTTGATTGGGTTGTTTCTTTTGTGTTAATGAGTTGTGTGAGCTGTTTGTATATTTTGGAAATTAATCCCTTGTCAGCTGCATCATTTGCAAATGTTTTCTCCCAGTCCATAGGTTGTCTTTTCATTTTGTTCATGGTCTCCATTGTTGTGCAAAAGCTTGTAAGTTTGATTCGATCCCATTCATTTATTTTTGCTTTTATTTCTATTGCTTTGGCTGGGCTAAAAAATGCTGGTATGATTTATGTCAGAGAAATTTTTATCACTAATTTTTGCTGTGCTAGGCCTTTATTGCTGCATGCGGGCTTTCTCTAGTTGCAGCAAGTAGAAACTAGTTTTGGTGTGTGGGCCTCTTGTTGCAGAACATAAGCTCTAGGGCGGGTGGTCTTCAGTGGTTGCAGCATGTGGGCTCAGTAGCTGTGGCACATGGGCTTAGTTGATCCATGGCATGTGGGATCTTAGTTTCTGGACCAAGAATCAAATCTGTGTTCCCTACATTGGCAGGCAGATTCTTAACCACTGGACCACCAAGCAAGAACCATAGCATGTTTTGCCTATGTTCTCTTGTAGAAATTTTATGGTGTCATATCTTATATTTAAGTCTTTAAGCCATTTTGAACTTATTTTTGTGTATAATGTGAGGGGTGTATTCTAACTCCATTGATTTGCACGCAACTGTCCAACCTTCCCAACACCACTTGCTGAAGAGACTGCCTTCTCCCCGTTGTATATTCTTGCTTCCTTTGTGGAAGATGAACTGGCCGTAGTGTGTGGGTTTATTCCTGGGCTCTGTTCTGTTGTTCTATATGTCTGTTTTTGTATTTGTATTTTGTGTTTGTAGAATACCATGTTGTTTTGATTAAAGTAGATTTGTAGTGTTGTCTAAAGTCTAGGAAGTTTATGCCTCCTGCTTTGTCGTTTTTCTTCAGGATTGCTTTGGCAATCATGGGCTTTTATGGTTCCATATAAATTTCAGGATTATTTTTTTTCCAGTTCTGTGAAAAGCATCATGGGTAATTTGATAGGAAACAGATTAGATCTGTAGATTGCTTTCAGTGGGATGGCCATTTTAACAAGATTAATTCTTCCAGTCCAGGAGCATGGGATATCTTTCCGTATCTTTGAATCATTTTCAGTTTCCTTTATTAATGTTTGTAGTTCTCAGCATGGAAGTCTTTTAGCTACTTGATGAGGTTTATTCCTTTTACTTTTTGTATGTGATTTTAAAAGGGATTATTTGTTCACATTCCCTTTCTGATATTTCATTGCTTGTGTAAAGAAATGTAACCAATTTTTGTATGTTAATCTTATATCCTGTTACCTTGCTGAATTTGTTGATCAGTTCTAGGAGTTTTTGTGTGGAGTCTTTGGAGTTTTCTAAATATACTATGTCATCTGTATTGAATGACAATTTTGCCTCTTCCCTACCAATCTGAATACCTTTTATTTCTTTTTCTTGTCTGATTGCTTTGTGGCTTTCTTCTTTTTTCCACTTAATTTTTATGGAATGCTTGTAATTTCCTTCATTCTTCCATAGGAACTGTAAAATTTAGGTAGCTCTGATCTTCAAAACACAATGCCAGAATTATCAGTATGAGAGAAAATACACATTAGTGAAAATCAGGCCTTTGGACACATTTCATTGCCATTTATGTTACCATTGTGATGAAAAAGTGGGATTAGCAGGAGGCTGGAATTGATGTAATAGACTTCTGGAAAGAGGCAGGCCCTGCTGCCCATAATTCTAAGCTTCCCTTGGCAGGACATGCTTCGTAATGGTCAGTTGTACAGCAATTAAAAGAACCTCCTTGTAAAATGTTCACAAGAAGGTAGTTTTAAAGGTATCAGCCTTCTGCCTTCCAGCTCTTAACCTGAGGTGGGTGGCGAAGGGGCAGGTTACTCGTCTCTGTGGCTGACCTTTCTCTTGGAATGTACACTCCATTGTAGGCAGGTAAAGCCAGGTGGTGAAACTGCCAAGACTTTTCTGGGAGGGAAAGGGTTTCAGGAGATTTTTGGGGTTTGGGGTAGGTGGCATTGAGGTGATCTCTTCTGGAAAAGTTCAGAATAAAACTGAGTCTTTGAAGGGTTGCTGCCTGGGTCCCCATCAAAATTTGCTTCTTGGAGCTCACTAAAACCCTAGTTTGTCCAAAGAAGCCACAGAATTTGTGCTTTATATGGGGGTGCATTCAGGATGGCGGGCAACCAAGGTTTGGGGGCTGGGACCAGGTGCTCCAGGCTTCCCAGGTGGCGCTAGTGGTGAAGAATCCGCCTGCCAGTGCCGGAGATGAAAGAGATGTGGAAAGAGATGTGGATTCCCAAACAGGTTGGGAAGATGCCCTGGAGTCAGAAATGGCAACCCACTCCAGTATTCTTGCCTGGAGAATCCCATGGACAGAGGAGCCTGGTTGGTTATAGTCCTACATACAGTCAGATACAACTGAGTGACTGAACATGCACACCAGCTGCTCCAGTCTGAACAGAGCAGTGTTTTGCACAAGTGCTCAGGTAGTATATGTGTATGTTGTTCAAACAGCCATCTCATCTGCCCCCTAGTCCACTTCTATGGTTACTTCCTCCCAGGCCACGCTGAATCTGGAGAGCCGACTCCTGCGTCAGTTTCGGCCCAATCATTTTTAGGGACCTACATGCTCAAACAGTTCTCAGAATAGCACTTCTCTAGAAAAGGTAAGAAGGCAATGGCACCCCACTCCAGTACTCTTGCCTGGAAAATCCCATGGATGGAGGAGCCTGGTAGGCTGCAGTCCATGGGGTCACTAAGAGTCGGACACGACTGAGCGACTTCCCTTTCACTTTTCACTTTCATGCACTGGAGAAGGAAATGGCAACCCACTCCAGTGTTCTTGCCTGGAGAATCCCAGGGACGGGAGAGCCTGGTAGGCTGCCATCTATGGGGTCACACAGAGTCGGACACGACTGAAGCGACTTAGCAGCAGCAGCAGCAGCAGCAGCAGCAAAGGTAAGGATTTTCTGCTTCTACTGCACCATGAGGTCTCACATCCAGGCATGTGCCACCTGGACAGCCATATATGCCCGTGTTGTGCTATTAGCTTTATATCGCTAGTCCTCCTAAGGCATCTTAGTGTTTTTAATGCCAGCCCCCACCACTGAGCTGTCTGTACCGAATGGTTACCTCCAACCCTTACATTTTTTTTTGTGGCTTCCACAGATCTGAACTTTGCACTAAGGTGCTCCTGTGTATAACTGACTTCCAGGTGATCCCTTTTCAAGCTTCTGGAAGAATGGATACAGTGTTGTTTCTTAGAGGGATGCATGGGGTGTTTCCTGGAGAAAGGAGTAACTAGAGAATGAAGGGGAGGAAAGTGTCTTAAGTTGGAATCAGCGTTGATCACAAAATGTTATTTGAGAAATACCCCCCAAATTAAAGTCCTGATCACTCCCCCAAAATTCAAGTCCTGATCAACCGCTTGCCTGACTTGTGTTCCTGTCGGACTCTGAAATAAGCACAAGTGAAGGATATTATTACTCTTAAATGGAAATGAAAGATTGGAGCTCTGGTTTACAGATTGAGTGTCTGATTATACTCATTTCCACTGTCGCTGGCTTGTAGCAAACTTTTAGCTTCTTGTAGGCAAAGCTATTATTATTTAGGCAGGTTGCAAAGATTCTTGTCAGACTGCTGGAGACTTGGGTCACTAGTGGTTTCTACTGACCGTTATTTATATGAATGAAAAGTATCAACGTGTGGAACAACAATCCCACTGAGGGTCAAGTACAGAAACCAGTCATGATAGCTTCTCTTACTTCTCATTCTGTCCACCTCTTATTCCACATACATGTATGTAATCTGCTTTTTCTCTGTGAATTAGCTTTTGAAGTAAATGTACATGTTCAGAATTTGCAATAAAAAGGTATATGAACAGGTTAGTTTCAATGGAAGGCCACGTTTAAGTTCTTAAAAGACAATTTCTAAAGTTTCCCAGATGCCTGTAAGAACTCATCCTGTTATATTCTCCCTCAGTCACTGTAAGCCATGTAGTCAGAAGTCTGAAGGTGGCCTTTGTTTCCTTATGGGGATGTGCGAAGTCCAGAATCTAAACAGAAAATGTGCAAAGACATTTTATCAGCTTGCGACATACCAAGAGGGTACATGAATACTCAGGGTTCCACACTACTATATAATGCTGCATTTCTTGGTTTTATTTGAAACAATGCATATTTTTAGCATTTTATGGTAGGATTTTACACTTGTCATTTACACAAATTACAAGGTTCTCTTCAAGTCTTTTAAAAAATTTTTTAAAAATTCAGCCCATGTGCAGCACAAGAATATGCAAAACTACTTTACATTATACACACTTTTTATCAAAGGAGATACAAAATTCTGGCTTGTAGTTTTAGACAAATACAAGAAGCTTCAAACTAGACACAAAGGGTTAACATTAATTCTCAAATATAAGTCTGCACTTTGTGTTGTATTTCTCTGAGATGTGAATACCAAATTCCTAAGAGATTTTACTTTTTCCTTTTTCAAAGGAAAAATGACAAATTTCCCTTAAGTCCCTCCCCATCAGCTCAGTCCTACTCTCCCATCCCTTAGTGCCAGACACTTGCTTCGTATTAAAAAAAATCCAAGGTGGGCCATTTACATTTTGTATATGGACCAGATCCTTTTAGCTAACTTCTCTCTTGCAAAAATCTAAGCAGCCATAACTGATGGGAATGGCTGCTACACTACGTTAGCTATGACTTCACGCTAGGTAATCTAGTCAGCTATGATGCTGAATGATCAGTTAAAAGGAGACGAGAGAGAGGCGGCCTCTACCAGTGTGCTTTTTATTGGTGGCAAATTGGTGGCCTTAAGAATCAAGCTGTCTGATGCTAAGAGAACTTCAACATCTAAACAGAACATGCCCACTGATGGCTTGAGGGACTTCTCTGATGCTTATGCATAGATATTCTTTTTCAGCATGTTGGAGGCAATATCTTATCTTTCTAAAGGATTATGAAGAGGCAATAAGGAAGAGTAGAACTTTTTCTGCCCTTTTAAAAGGTAATATCTGGTATCCATTGTTCCCTAGCCATCATCCAATACCTAAATGTGTGTATATGCATATTTAAGAGAATTATCCATCTTTCAGTCAGTCAGTATACAGCCAACTCTTGATTACCTATGAGAACATTAAGTGACATTTACTACCAACAAATTTTACATTTAACATTATCATCCTTTTTGGACACAGGTCATGTTCACTCTTTACATCTCACGTAGACTTACAGCCTGTCAAGACCAAGTTAGCACACAAACATTTATGTCCTCAAACCCACGCCAGGTGTGAGCAAGGACACTGAGCACATTCAGATGGGGCTTCGGGGAAAGGGCTTAAGTGGAGAGTGGGGGCAGGTGAGAAAGGACCAATCTCGAGTTCCTCCTGAATTAGCTCTTACGGTATGCTTTGTTAATTTTATGATTAATTATGTGATTTTATGCAAAATCCAAAACCTGAGGCATAGTCACTGTTTTGTATAGATAATGGAGAGTTGACTGTAATCATGTTGTTTCTTTATAACTTTAGCCCTTTCACATAAAAACTGCACAGGAAAACATAATGTGATAAAAAGATTAAAAAAGACTACCATATGACATCTAGAAGCATTTATTTTATGCAAAAAACTTAAATATGAATATGTGTACACGAAAAGTGCACACATTACCTATGCTGAACAATGCCAAGAAACAATATATTGATGCAATAGTTGTCTTCAAAAATAAACATAAAAACGGAGCCCAGACTGGCGGACAAAAGCAAAACACTTATTCCCAACAGCACAATGCTGAAATTGATAGCAATCCTAAGCACCTCCCACTTTCCTTACAAAGCTGCCAAAGTCCAACTATTTAAAAAGAATTGACTTTTTTTTACATCAATAATAAAAATCTGGTGACAAACATTATAAAACCAAATGCTGGACAGTTTTTACTCCTTTAAAATTTCAAATATTCCAACATAATCACAGGAGTAAAAACCACTTTAAAGTGATATGCTTTATGAAACAGACAACAATATGTACATTTATTGCAAATTATATTAAACTAAAATGGAGGGGAAATCAAAATATGAAGTGATATGAAATCAATAATAATTTTAATTATTTTCTCACTCTGATAAAAATCAGAAAGCAACATTTATAAAATTGCCACCACATCACTTTTCATAGCAGGGAACTGAAATCTGTACATCTCATTTTGCAGAAAAGTAGGCAGGCAGAAAGAATTATACATAAAAGTTTCCAAAAGGAAAAAAAAAAGACATTTAATCTGATTTCTCTTCTTCTAAAAAATTAATTCAGTAGACTTCTATTTTTTTTTCTTGTGTAACACGGGAAATTCCTGGCTCTAAAACTGATGAATTTTCATTGTCAGTGTAAGGACATCCTGTTACTTTCTTTAAAATAAAGACTGCAGCATGGAAATTAATGGTGTATTATGCCGTTAAACTCCAGATATGCAGGAACTGGAACCAAGTGTTAAGCAATTTGCTTAATTATTGACTTTTCATAAGAAAAGTCTGGGGGGAGGGTGGAAAAGAGTTGCTTTTAGCCTCTCTCTCAAGAGTTTCTGCTGTACATTTCCATCAAAGGAGTTGTGGTCATGTGAAAAAAGGAAGTAATAGCTTTTTTCAGTTTTCAAGGCAGAAAGTGTGTTCTGAAGTTAGCTTCATTTTCTGTTCAAGATCATTCTGAATCCAAGTTTTTGCAGAAGCTAGAGCCTGCTTCTGTTTGGCCTTCATTTTTCTCCCTTTGCAAATAAATTTTTCTTTTTACCTTGGGGATAGGAGTAGAAGAAAACAATGTTAGTAAGATAAAAACAGGAAAACAAACCATACATAATTTCTTTTCTATAGTTATTATCTAAAATCTGAAAACATTTTTTTCATTTTTCACATGAGACTTTACTTGATTTATGAATCTTTTCCTAAACTATATAAAAACAAAATACCAATTAAGAAGTTTTTATAAGCACTGCTACCCAATGCCCAATTTGCTTATTACTACAATAAAACACTAAAAGCTATTTGAAATAATTTTTAATACTTCCAAAATTATTAGACAACTATGGCAAAATGAATTTAAAAAGCAGCAAAAGTTCTGTTCTTTAGTGTACTAAAAAAGGAGGAAAATTTAGTTTAATTCTGCTATGAAGACTCTCCCATTGATTCTATTTCCCATAAAGGGAGGGAAAATTATGACCCCTGGAGGATGAAGTAATGGGATAGGGTCTCTTCTTCTTCTCCCTTCATCTACTCTCTAAGGGGTGAGGGAGTGGTAGGTGGGGAAAACTGAGCATGCTGGAGTTCTGGTCTGTGTGAGGTTATTTGTTCAATTTAGGGGCAAAGTACTAGTAGTTACCTAGCTTATGTCATCCCACATTTGGGGGTGGGGTGGAAAGTCATGGCTTGCAGGATCTCAGTTCCTGGGCCAGGGACTGAACCTGGGCCAGGGCAGTGAAAACCAGGAAGCCTAATCACTAGGCGGCCAGGAAACTCCTTATCATTCCACATTTTTAATCAGCCATTGAGACTGTGTCTCCTTGACGATTCCAAACTTGGGAAAGAAAGATAAGGGGGATGTTTACTTATATTCCCAAACCCCAATGTTATATATACCTTTTATAAAGATAACAATGCTAACAACAAAAAAAGTTATCTAAGATTCTTATACAGTATTAATTTGTTATAATAGAATATAATAATATATCAAAGAATCCTCTACAAACTGCCTGCTGCACCTTCAGGAAGCTTCCCTTGACTAGCTCGGAGTCCTCAGTATCTTTCTGGCTGCTCTCACAGACTAACGATCCAGGTCACTGGAAGAATTTCCTGGACTTGGTTCTATGTCCCAAAGTGAACTGCCATCACTTCCAAGCACTTGGCTTCTGAAAAATTTCATATTATTTTGATAAAAATTCACTTGAATTTTATAATACTTAAGAACTAATATATGGTTGTTTAATACATAAGGAAACATATTCAGGGGATACTTCTAAAATATAAATTTGTGATGTGAGGAAACTTTCTCAGTATACAAATGAGCACAGGAAACCAGTAAATTCTTTGCTTAATAAATATTCCAAGATTCTTGAATACTCTAATACTAAGCATACTACACAAAACATGTTAATCCAAAAGTGCTGTTATCCTATTGATAAATTCCTTAAATTCAGTTTTCCCATATGTCCCAAGTTTAAGGATTGCATCTCTATGGGTGTTTATTGATATTTTCTTGTCCATGGAAGAATTTGGTCTTAAAGGTAAATAAAACATACTAAACAATCAGGACACCTATAAAAACACATTTTCAGTGCAAAACATTTCGGATTGTTTGCCATTTGGATAATAGTTTAAAAACAAAGGAAAAACAAGTGAACTAATAACTGAAAAGATGGTGAATCCTCCATTCTCAAACTCAGGAGGCCAACATTAAGTGTCCAGTTGTACAGATACTATTTCCCAACTACAGTATACAAATGGCTGAGTTTTATAAACCTACAGAGTAAATTCAAGGAATTTTCTCAAAAGAATTAACAATTTCAAATGCAGCCCAAAATATAAACAGGAATGTTTGTTGGAACACACACACAGAAGCTGATGGGAATACATTTATTGCAAAAATCCAAAGGGACCTAAAAAATCCTACAGGTATGTTTACAAGTCAAAACCCTGAATTACTAAATGAATTATGTAAGTAGAAATCATACTAAAAATTATTATTTACTCAATGTTGTCAGTGAGAGGACCTAATAAGAGGAATTCTAGAGGGGTGTGCACTTGCTGCAGTAAGTGATGGCCGTGCTATGTAAATGGCTGCAGAAGCTACCACTTAAGGGTCCTGCTTTATAGGGCTGGATTAATGGGGTTACAAACAAAGCATCTAGACTGTAGCTGAAATATACTAGGGCCTCAAAATTGCTTTTCATTAATTAGTTAATCAGTTCAGTTCAGTCACTCAGTCATGTCCAGCTCTTTGCGACCCCATGAATCACAGCACGCCAGGCGTCCCTGTCCATCACCAACTTCTGGAGTTTACCCAAACTCATGTCCATCGAGTCGGTGATGCCATCCAGCCATCTCATCCTCTGTCATCCCCTTCTCCTCCTGCCCCCAATCCCTCCCAGCATTAGAACACCCAGGACTGATCTCCTTTAGGATGGACTGGTTGGATCTCCTTGCAGTCCAAGGGACTCTCAAGAGTCTTCTCCAACACCACAGTTCAAAAGCATCAATTCTTCAGCGCTCAGCTTTATAGTCCAACTCTCACATCCATGCATGACCACTGGAAAAACCATAGCCTTGACTAGATGGACCTTTGTTGGCAAAGTAATGTCTCTGCTTTTGAATATGCTATCTCGGTTGGTCATAACTTTCCTTCC